>NW_026857367.1:0-72546 GCF_026571515.1 Ruditapes philippinarum
TTTTTACATAATAACATTTTAAAAGTAACTGGTAGCGAATTTTACTACACTGTTTATTGAAGTAAGTCTAGTAACTAACGTTCACCGCGAGATTTGTGGGTCATCAGTGCTAAATATTATTTTGAAAGGTGTATCAATACTAAATTATTGTAAGGTGATCTGTGAGCTGTCTTAAGTTATAATGAGAACTGGTTGCTGATATAAATTATACATGTCTGTTTAACAATTATTGTTATTAGAAATACCAACTTGTTGAATAAATTTTATAACTGTTTTCATCGGTGTTGACTGATTACTATCAGATGAGTGGGAGATCTACAAACTACATCAGTTCTGTACCCTGATTGTATTTATACATTGAAGGCCTGAGTTCTAATATACAGTTAGAGTAAAGAGTATCCGGTATACTTAAAGAGTCCCCGGCCCACTAGACCGCAACAATATATCTATAAAGCGTCTTAGATCAAATTTTACTTTTGTCATTTGCACGTTTTCGAATTATATTTTTTGTTGTCATTCTTATAACGAATTGCCTCAAAACGTTCAGAATGCAAGAGACTGTGATTTGTATTTCAATTCAAAACACTTTATGTACGTGTGTTCTTAATAATTCTAAAGGACCTGCCAAATTATTCTTATCCGAGTTCATTTTAAACTTACCTAGTGTGTAAATTGCATTTATGTATTGTACATTTGCAGAGTTAAATAAAACATTGCATCATATGTAACGTTTTCTATACGTAATGACTTTAGTGCTTACAGTTGCTTGATTTATGTCCGCCTCAATTACCCCGGGATCCATGATTCTTAGCTTGCACTTTCGATGTACTGTTTACAAATTTTTATATCTTTGTATTATATCAGTTTATAAGTTCAAGCAACATTTCCCTATACCTATAGTTTATTTTCAAACTAATGGAGAATGACGAGCAACGATTCATACCAGTTTACAATCTTACAATCCTTAATATTGTTGATTAGTGTTATAAGCAAAAATTCGAACGGATAATTGTTTTTTGTTACTTGAACTTCTCCGCATTCTTGCACTTCTTCCGATCACGTCTTTGCAAGAATAATAATAAAATTGGTAAAAGAGTTTGGATTTAAACAAAATATAATTTGTTATCATATAGTTATATATTTGTAATGCAGAAATCAGTACTTTACACGTTATATATATATCCCATATGCCCGTCTCACTTTAAAATCCAGATTTAGTCGGTTTGGTTAAAGCATGTTGACAGTTGTATGATACAGTCTATGTCATTAGAGCTGATCCAAGAACAATTATTTTGTAACAAGGTGTTAAAAAGTAAACAACAAAAATATGCAAGATTATTAAATTTGGAAAGATTTTACAGACAAGTTGTGAATTACCGTGATAAAAATAGACAAATTCATAGAAGATAGAAATGTTCTTAGATTATCTTGAAAAATAAATTAGATTTATAACATGTATAATGATAATAAAAAAAATCTGGAAACAAACTGATCCCTCGGAAGCATTAATCACAACAAAATTACAAGAGGATTGCAGACTCGGTATGGTTGAGTTTGTACATGAGGTTAATGAGTACATTGATAACACACATTGATAAAAAGTCTGAGGAACATCAGCGCAAAACTTTTTGAGCAGTTACACGATAAAACTTTCAGATAAATTGGAAAACATATTTACAAATTATCATAAATGAATTGATGAACATTTATGTGTGATTAAGATATATTATTACTTAAGCGATACATTCAGTTTCTTTAAGTATTATGAAGGTAAAAACATATATTATTTCGCTTGTTGAAATGAATCGTTTTAAGATGATATGTAAAACGCACATAATAATATTCGTAAATATTGCTACATAATGTTTAACACGTTAAGCACAGTAAGAATTTTCTTTATTTATTCACTTTGAGTAACGTGTATGTGGTTGTGATTTGTTATGATCTTTTCACAATCATATTCAAAATTAAAGATTATCTAAAACGCGTTACTAATGTCATATTTCCTGTCTGAAATAACGCACAAATGGGTACATTTGGTCTTCCTATTTATCTGTAAAAGAAAAAAAGTTCACCAAATGACAAATTTTAGTGACGGTATGACATACCTCTATTTTAGGAACAATAAATAGTTTCTCTGATTCGGCACAAAAGAGTCATATAGAACGTTCAGTCATCAACGCCAAAATGAACACATTTGTGGAAGTATATTTTCTTCTAAATAGTTAATCATTCTCATATTTGGATTGTGAACCTTCATTGGCTTGGTATAGTCGTTATCTTGAAAAACCGGTACCGTCTAGGAACAGACCCATTCAAGTCTATAATGCATTATTTTAAATGTTGCCGTGTTGTGCGACTTATGGGTCTTTTATTGATTTTTGTTGATCAAACCGAGTCTGAAATCGTTTAAATTCATTTTCATGGATTGCCTCCTAAGAGAATTCCTTAAAACATCTTTTTTGATCATGAATTCGACTTTCAGAGCTTTCGTTGAATAAACATCTTATAAAGAGCTTATTTAATAAAAAAATTAATGAGTTTGTTTCACTATTTAGCTTAAATATTGTAGGATTAAACTAGGTTGTTTTGTGGATATTATACATTGAACATTATTTGCACACACGACTGTTCTTTATTGGGTGATGTCTTCATATTAGATGTGTATTACAAAATTCATTGCAATGTCTTTTTAGATTTATAAATAAATGGCAGTATTTGTCCTCAAAACATATTAATATTGAGAACATGTTGATTATTATATTTATATATGGTATGTAGATGTAATGATACTTAGAAAGTATCATATGTAAAACCTGATCTATATTTACATTTTTGCTGTACTATTTAGTTTTGATCTTTTGTACCACTTAATGATAGAAACATATTTTGAAAACAACCTGAGCCAAAGTGACAAATTAACACTCGATATTTTTTGGAACCAGATTTTCAATATAGGTTTTAAGACAATGAGTTGTAGTTGAAGGCAGTGTAGATAATATCTGGACATTTGTAGTTTTTGTTTTACGTTAAATAATGTTTATGAAGTAGGACCTTCTTCTAAAATGAAGTTCATAGACCGAAAACAGTGGGAACCAGATTGTAACCATATCTACTGTCTTTGCAACCACAACACGTCTCTACATGGATTTCAGAAACTGTGTGAGCACTGCACAAGGCAGGCGTCGCACAAGTTGATGATATTGATGAGATTAGAAATTGTTTGTCATGAACTGTTACAACAGTGAAGACTCCCAATAGCATGTTGATGCTTGTCATTTGCAAGACGTGGCTTTATCGAAATGACAGATAGATATAACTTTACTAAATTTAGACCAGTATGCACCATAATGTAGTGGTATTCCCTGTTTTCCATCTTATAGGACTAAATGGTCTCGGAATGCACATAACATTACAATACCAAGAACCTAACAACATTTTCAATTTTGCCGCGTTGGGCTTTCTTTAGGGATTCTTATTTCACTCTATTTTACGTGTCACAACGTTTTCATTTGCTACTGGTACGGTTCAAACTATTTGATTGGACATTAAAAGAAAAAAAATCAAAATTAACGTGCGTCAACTTTTCATTTTGGCTCAATATGAATAAAAATAAAAAAGAATAATCATTACCGCTGTGGATGATTACAATAACAAGAAGAAATAACTCAATGACTCTTTTTATTGCTTATCTTTGTACATGTATATTATTTACATATTTTTGATATTTATTGTCCTTTATGATATAATATGAAATATATACCATTGTACACAGGGGTTTAATACACAGAATACATAAGCAATAAACAAGAATTCATGTTAATTATTAATAAGATAAATCAACATAAATGAACATGTTTATCTATCAATTGAAATCTTTTCTAAAAAAATACATAAATATTATTTAGTTTGAAAGCTTATATAAAAAATCAGGTTACAATTTAAGAAAAAAATTTATAAATGTAGGAAGATAATAAATAATCAGGTAATCTATAATACTGTCAAAGTGGACTATCAGATAGCGAAAATAAATAAAATGATATATTTAAGATCCATTTACATTGTCATGATTCCACACGATCTGGTCTACTATTAAAACAGTTTTATAATTAAAGCAATTGCAAGACCAACACACACGAAAATCAAAATTAAAGAGAGGATTGACAAAATCTTGAGCCAACCATGATAATCATCTTGGCAAGGTTTACACAATGCCTTTAGAATATCTAAAATGTTTCTTTTGATGGTTAAGTTGAATATTATACCAGCTGTACCAAAAATACTTGCTATGGCATCATCTGTATCGTCACCTAAAAAACGAAGAACATGATGTCTCTTTTCCTTGTCCAGGCACTTGTATGAAAATAGTACCAGTAGAAGTAGATCTGCCACTTGAAAACATGATGTTATCACACTGAATAATAAAGATAGAGTGTCATATGTATTTTTTGATTTTGTTATTCCTCCTTTCCTTATAGATATGATTCCAAACAAATATTCAAAAAAGCCGGACAGCATTTTGCATATAACAGACACCATGAAAATCCAGTGGTATTCATTCAATGCAAAGTCACAAGCTTTGTTTCCTGTCCCTTCTATCTCGATGTCATTTCGACGCAGTCCCTCAAAATTTATCCAGTCAAAAACGACCCCAAATATGAAGCACGATACTCCAGCAAACCAGAGAACCTTTGAGCAACTGCAATCCATTGTTTTATTGTTGACTTCAACTGATATTTAAAAATAAAAACAAAATGATGAATAAAATGTATTTTGTATGATCACATAATGCAATATATCGAATTTAATTTTAAGTGACATGATGCTCATTCTTTCCATTGTCATATCGTTTTTGTTTCTCATACATAAATAATTTTGCTGCATTGAATTTTTAGTTTTACCAATGATACCTAAACTTACCAAACAGAGTTAAAATATACAGGTAAAATATTATCAAGATGATCTAAAGTTCCTGTAAAAATCACTTAATTTAAGTGTTTTAAAGCAAATAAAAAAAAATATTTTTAAAATGTTGTGCAATCAATTTATTGATTACAGCTTATACTTATGTGTTCAATATGAATCTATTGATCAATATTTACGTAATTTGATCATTATATATTGAGAGATTTATAAATAGAAATTGATTGAGATTTCCAATGACTAAATATAGATTTCATGAAAAAAAAAATCAATCCTTTAAATATAGAAATACCACGTTCATAAACATTTTGTACTAAGTTGACTCATTGCACAGTGTTGTAATGGTTTGCGTTTGAGCAAATATATTTTTGTAACTCATCAATAAAGTAAACACAAATCGTTGCAAATTGATCTACAATATTGGAAGGTTTATGGCAATGTAATATATTGTTTAAGTACCTGTATCTTAATAATTAATCGTATTATATTTATTTCCCTTAACATCTTGTTCATATTTCCAATTCAAATGTTGAGCATCAAAATACAAAATGCATTGTACATGTACATATATTAAAACTTCCGAAATCGTTAGAAAAAATGATACAAAAGATTCGCACCAATATAACCAATGTTAGACAGTTGCTGTACATAAATATATTTGATTTACATGTGTGATAAAATAAGATACAAGTACTTTGTTCTTTCATAATTTTACAAATGCACTGAATGTGGTATTTAAACAAAATAATCATATCGAAAAGCTGTCTGAAATGACATGCAATGTAACGTTTATTTTATAATCCATTAATAAAAAATAGATATAGTATTCATAATGAATGGAAAAATCTTTTTATAAATTAAAAAAGAAAATACTTACTTTGATATATTCTGTAGTTAACTGAGCGGTTATTGTCGTAGGTTTATTTCATTTATTCTTTCTCCTCCACGGAATGACGCTATTTGGCGAGGGTGGCAAACTGTCTAGTATAAAAATCTTTCGATTGGAAAATCCGTTGGAAAAACCGTCGGTTTTCGAATAATGATTTAAACGTCAAAGAAAAAACATTTATTTGGTAAACCTATGATACCAGTTGCCTGGGTATGTTTCAGTTTCAGTTAGAGTTTTTATTAAACCAAGGCATATAATATGCAACTGGTTATAACAACAAACAAACAGAAAAAAATAGCAGTCAAAATCACTAATATCACAATTATATTTTATACGTCAAAGATAAAACCTTTATTTGGTAAATCTACGTTATTACGCAACATAACTGGATCAGGTAGATATGCATTTTAAATAATGCATTTTAATATCGATTAAATCCAGTTTATACCAGACTATTGATTAGAGTTTAGTCAATATTTAGAAAACCAAAGTGATTGTTAGTTGAAATTTCCCATTTTGTGAATAATAATTTAAAAATAAAACAAAACAAAATATAATGAAAACTTATGTTCCTACGCACAAACTAAATAAATAATTATTAAATGGAATCAAGGCAATAAATATATTATAACTGAACATCAAATATAAGTAACAATGTTGTGGTTTACGTAAAACATTTTTTCATTCATGTTTGAAATGATCGTTTATTTCTTATTATCAAGGACGTGTTTTTATACTTAAGTAAAGTGTAGTTGCGTGAAGCTTAAAGAAATATCATGCTCAAATTTAACATCTTTAAATATTGATCATAACTTTTACAAAGTCTCTCATGTGGTAAATACGCTAACAGTTCACGTGTTAGACTTGACGTACTATAGATAAACGGAGTATGAATACATGGTGTTATTAAAAAGAACCTTATAAATTTATAAAAACGTCTATCATTGTGAAAGGAAACTCAATAGTCAGCATTTGTCACAAATCAAAGAAGTAATATCAGAATAATGGCAGAATATGAAAAAAAAACTTGATTTGCTCTTTATGCAGAAGCTATTGTAACTAAGGGTGGCTCTTCTAAAACGTGAAATAATTGTTGATAATCTCCGGGATTGTATCACAAGATGATGTTCGCGCAAATCATAAAAGTTTTTAGTACAGCGACAGACAAGGGAAAGCGATATTTACGGAATGATATCGCGAACTTTGAATGTCACAGGGTGAAAACATGTGTAGCCTGACCGGGACTCGAACCCGGGACCCTTGGAATACTGTACTGAGATTTTACCGACTAAGCTATACGGCCACTTACAACCAATTTTCCTTAAATAGTGTTCAGTTCTGAAACGTGACATATATGAAACAAAAAGTGTGGCTATTTTTTCTTCCGAAAATGTTATTTCAAAATATCAAATACAAAGTCAAAGACATGTGACATGTAATTTATTTCTTTTTGTGGGAATGAACGTAGATCTGCTTATTCCATACACATAATATGTCAGTAATATCTGTGATGATCATTTCTGATTCAATTAAATTTCTTATCGTAAGATATATTAAAAGGTGTATCCCCTGGAAATGTAGAATTCTAATTAAGCTTTGTCAACTTGGCTCGACATACCAAGTAATTACCATTGAAGTTCATTGATGGTCTTGGAAAATAAACAAATTTACAATTCTAAAATTTCAACAATTGCACAATACCAGTTTTTAAAACTGTTGTGAGTGAATAATGTATATAACAATTGTGTAAAAAAACATATATATGTATAGATAAGAAATCAACAGTTGTAAAATAATTTATATTTATATTCTTTTCCATATACTGGTATACTCATCAAATACACGCGAACAGATTTCAATACAGCTCTGAGTACCCGTCATAAAAAGTATTTCCTTTTCAAGAAAAGTCCATGTCATAACATGGTATGACAAGATCATGGGGCTTACAAGACTCTGTTTGTCTTCACTTTCACATTATCTTTTGTAATTGGCCTCTTAAATATTTCCATTAACTTTTCAAACTTTGTTTTGGGTTAGCCCTTAAAATACATTTTATTTAAGCATCTTAAATAACAAAATATACTCTTCTGATTTTTTATCCGTTACAATAAATATTCACAGCAACACACCAGGATTAAAAATTATGATCCGTTAATTACTTATGCCTAAATAACAGTTGGACTGGTATAAACCATGTGACCCAGTGACCATGTGACCATATAAACCCAGTTAGCCAAAAAGCGCTGGCTGTTATTTGCTTAAATTGTAAAAAGTTTGTTCAACAAGCATGGTGGAATAACATGACAAAAGTGGAGTACTGTTAAATGATTTCAATTATTGGGCAGAAATATTTCCTGTTGAGAAAAATCTCGAAAAACAACACTGTGTTATCAAAAACAATCATGTTTTATAAAAAAAATTACACAATTTACACCATTTACTGAAATAAGTTGGATATTTGCTTGCTTTGCAATGTACTTTATGATTTCACAGGAGGAATGTTAATTCAACCGAGTAATTCTCAAATTGTGGTAAAGTATATTTTAGGTACAGTAGGCCATTGATATTTGGAATTTACTGGGTATTTACCTCATATGCATAAAAAATTGAGCATCGGTAAAAATACATGTCAATTTCAGCATATCCAGATGATGTAATAAAACAAATTTTGTTTTATATTTTACAAATATGTTCCATATTCATACTAAGCTTTAATGATTCACTGAAGAATATATTTTTTTGTAATTCCGTGCCATCAAACCTTACTATTATTTGATCTGCCTACAAAATACGAACTATATCGGTCAATAAAATAACCTGTTAGGAGAAGCTGTAGGAAAATAGGACTGAACAAAGGACGAAGCTATAATAGATTCAACCGAAGAATTAGCAAAGGGAAAATGAATAACGTAAAAAAAAAACACTATTATCAAATTGTCATCTTTTAAATTGAAATGTGAAACGCAAGTGGTTCTGTGGTATTTGGCTTAAATTGTGAGTAGTTGTCAAACGTTTCAGGTACAATGAAACTTAAACTTAATCACTTAACTTATCATAGTTCACCTTTCGCCTTACGGATTATCCAATTTTCAATATCACCCAAATCCACAACAAGTCATGCCTTTTTCTTTTTACCGTCAATCGGAGGAAAATTGTTAGTAATTAAATAATTTTGAAAATTAAATTGTTGTCTTCTGCTTTCGACCTCGGCAACATTTTCAAATGTTATCCCTAATACTGTACACTGAATCATAAAGAATTATATATTAATTTGAAGAACAGTCTAACATCAGATAATATATAACAGCCAGATATATGGACGTCAGTGGCCGAGTGGTTAAGGTGATTGACGTCAAACTAAAAAGTGATAACTACCATGTGCTATTGCAGCCAAATATCAATTTTCCTTTCTGCTTAAATTGTAAATTATTAACATGAATAAAAATATGTTTAAACCAAACAACTTGTCTCTCACCGCAGTGGGTTTGAATCCTGTCAAGAATTCTTTCATGTGTTAGCAAGCTAGCTTATAGAACGTTGGTGGCTCTACTAAGATGCCGGTTCGTGCCTGAAAACATGAACAAAGAATCACCCGAGATCTTTCTCCACCTATAAAGGTGGGAAATCGCAATATGATTTTTGTAATGATGGTGCAACGTTAAACCCACCCAAAAACATCCAGATATGCAATTACGAAAATAAATACACAAGTCAAAAGTTCATGAAGTATAGACTTAGTCTTAGGTGCACATTTTTTTAAAATTCATGGACGATTTAAAACGAGGAAATAATAAAGATTAGTTATGAGATCTGGAGAAAATCAGTGAAAAATGTTTTGAGTGTTTTCATAACATAAGCTTTTCTAAATCAAAACGTAATACAAATGTATTTGACTATTGACAAATTTTATTAGTTAATGAATAGGTTACTTAACTATATGTTTATATAGCAATGATACATAAATCATTATGATATCGATCGGTATAATAGGAAGTAATATAAAATATGAAATACCTCAGACTTACTCGCTGAAATGAGTTTGTAGTCAAACTTTTTGAAACAATTGAACTATATAATTTGATAACTAAATAGGTTGCCTAAACACCAACTGGGCTTATGAGTCTGTGGTCACAGCCGTATGCACACATCTCAAGATTATACTAAATTCTTAATCATATTATATTCCGTGAATTCCATTCATTTCATGTTTTTCTCGTAATCAAGTAGAGTTTACTGACAACGAAGTGTATTTCTGACGACATTGTTACGTTTTTTTTATATTTTCATCTGTATTCAAATATAGTTCGACTACCTTATATTTTAACTGTGTGATTTAAAAAAAAAATATAATTACAATTACAGTGAAACTTATGCAGAACTAGCCTTATTCATTTCTAAAGGACATTTTGGTATATAAAACTTATTGTTCCTAGACATAGACTAGTTGACCCCCAAAATATGCATGATTTACAAGTTCATTTCCTACACTATGTTGCATATTACTTTGAAGATCAAAAGGAAAGGCAAATCATCATATACATGCGGTTATTTTGTAACATAAAGGTAAAAGGAATGCAACATATATTATTTCGTTGTTTTCTCTCATTACCGACAATTTGTCCTTAAACGTTTATGCGCAAATTTCGTTATTGTATGATTGGTGTATACAAGTCTTTTTCCATAAATTGGACGTTTTATTGACAAAGAAAATATATATATGCGTTACCAAAAGTGAAAGCCATTTAGGTTTTGTAAAGGTGGCGTGATTGTTTACAAGTCACCTATAAAGATAACAAATGTTACATCTCCGACAGAAGACAAATTGTCGCCATTTAATAATCAACCAGATTGTCTTAAAATGGACATACTTTTGTCACATCTTTATCAATCACTTCCACACAGTTTATAAAAGAGAAAGTAAGCTTGTTTGTATATTTTTTATTTATTTTGAAATAGAAATAATGCAAAAATTCAAAAATTCACAACAGCAGAAATTTCTAATTAGATAAAAAATTATTATTATTAATTATTAATAACTGTTATGTTGTTATTTACACATGTACAAATATTCTAAATAAATTATGTTTTAACTAAAGAATTATTTCGACATATATCAAAAAGTTGTTCTGGAAATCTCCAAAGTCATTTTGTGAATTTATTTTCTTTTAACAATCGATCCTTTATTTTACATCAATATATTACAGCCGTTAATAAAACATTCCTATATTAATTATCATCGATATGCAATGGAAATCTTATTTAAACGTTTCGGAAATATAATTTATAACTTGTAAAAAGCACCGGTTTACATAGATTGTAATCAAATACTACCGGTATTTAATATATTCATGTAAGCGATTTAAATAATACAATGTCATAATATTGACTAATATAATGTTTTTTTTTGTTTTTCATTAAGCCGAAAAATCGAAACGCTTAGGAACACGTGATCAAATTATATTTGATTGAATACAATATTAAAATTCAGTACTTTCAAAGTTGTCACAGGTAAAGTTCATGTTAACAAAATAGATCTTGGTTTTATAAAACTCAAGTTAAACACATCAATACTTTAGTGTATATCTGACTTTAATATTGTTTTTGTAAATGTTGATAACGGTACACATATTTTACTAAACGTACTTTTTTTAGGCAGAGAAACATTTATTGTTGTATTTGCCGAAATTTTACAAAATAATAACAGGTTTTAATAGCCAGACTTATTACATTATATCAAAAATGTTTGTGTAATGTCAAGTACATTTAAATACAGGAAACATATAGACTGATACTGCAAAGATGACAATATATGTGTGGTGACACTTAGCTATATTTATTTACAGTTTCATAGATAGTGCTATTACTAGCGCTATGCAAACAAATATTAAGAGCACAGATATCCATGTTAATACTTTATAGTGTGTTCTCGGATCTTGTATACCATAAGATTCTCCGTACCGCTTTTCTTTTCCACAACATACAGAGATGATATCAATAAACGCCTTGAATATAGTAACTGTATTCTTTTTTATAACCAGATTGAAGATCAAACCAGCTGATCCTGAAACTCCCGCCACAAAGTCATCTGTTTCGTCACTGATAAACGCTCGAACATGGTGTATTTCGTCATCGCTTAGGCAATGGTATGAAAACAGAACAAGAAGAAGCAAATCTAGAGCTTGGAAGAATGTAGTAAAGATGTTGCAAACCAAAGAAGCGGTATCGTATCCATTACTGTCTTCATTTTCTTCACACAGCGAAAGTCCACCAAATACATACTCAAAAATACCGGAAATCATTTTGCATATCACAAATGCCATAAAAATCCAGTGATATTCATCAAGGGCAAAGTCACAAGATTCTATCCCTGTTGATTTAATTTCCTCGTCATTTTTGCGCAATTCATAAAAGTTTCCCCAGTCAAAAACAACACTTGCAATAAAGAAACCAACTCCAAGCAACCATAGAATTATTGAGCAGCACGTACTTGCCATTTTTGATGAATCTGAAATAAAAAAATATTGATTCAGTCTTCATAAAAAAAAAACTCATAGATACTGATATGAATTAATCAAGTAACGTATTAAAATGTACGAATCTATATATTTTTACTGAAGTTTACAAAATGTGTGTTTGCATCTTGAAAAATAATTTTTTAAAGGAAAAACTGCATGAGAGAAATATGAGTTAAAATTTTACTTTAAAATGATATATACTTTTAAACGTAATTAAAACCGTACCTAAAATGGCCAAAAATATTATATTTCGTACATGAACGTAAATCCGTTTGTGTACAAAATCAGAGACATTTTATGTTATGCTATTTTATACTTTGTCTTTCGATAATCGACCATAGGATTATGGAAACAACAAAATTTTACTTGTTTGAGCGAACGAAGTTTGCATGTAATAATTGTATACAAGGAGTATCTTAAATTTTTCGACCGAAGTGAAACTGGTTAATTTCGATATGTTATTTCTTAGTTTTCGATTCATATAACATGATTACAATGCTTGCATAACAATGGCATTGAAATCTCTTGTAACTAAAAAAATCCAAGATTTTGTAAAAAAAAGAAATCAAATTGAAAGCATATTGATACGATACTGTAAGAGAGTTGAACAAATTATGTTATGTCATGTTCTTAAGGTTAAAAACCAAATGGCCCCAGAGTACTTTAGTGATTGTTTTGTTTCTCAGAAATCTATGCATTCTTATTGCACCATACTGAGTAAAAGAAAGGAGGGTATTGTCTTCCTAAGTTTAAAGGTTCTGGGTCAAAGTCTTTTAGTTTTATTGGTGCTAAACTCTAAAAGAGTCTTCCAATTTGTATGACTGAAATTAACAAAATTCATCGATTTAAGGTAGCCACCAAACGTCACTTTTTAAGTAGCATGTAAGTGTTTTTCTTAAAATTTCTTGCCAGAAATTTTTACATGTTTTCATTTTTTTATTGTATTATTTTTCGGCTCAGATTTTCTTTTTCATTTTTTGAAATTTGTTTTAATTTTCTTATTAAGACTATAAAAACTTTCTCTTTTTTGAATAGTGTAATCTATGGCATGTTCTTTCCTTACATACTCATAACTGTATGTTCATATTTTAGTAACCTTTAGTACACCATGGTCCCTTTGATAATAAATCGCAATAATCCTGTAAATTGTGACAATTTTTTAATGTAATCTTTTCTTAATATGCACGTGATTATTTCTTAATGTGATACTGACTTTTTAATGAATAACATTACTGTATATTTTAAATTGTGATAATTATAAATGATATCCTTTATTAGGGTGATATTTTTTTCTTTTGTGAAATACCTCTCTTTGTCATGCCACCAAATGCCAAGGATCACAATGGAAATAAGAGCTTGCTCTTTTTTGCGTTATCCTTGGTTTTGGGAACATGCCATGGTTTACATAATATAGTATTTATTCATTTATTTATTTATTTGTAATTGTTTCAATCTATATTGTGTTTGTTTATCATGTAACATGTTTACCTTTTGTCCAAATGAATATATCTATTTATCTATCTACTGATGTCTCTTCAAAGCAGAACATATTTTTTTATTTAGTTGTCCTTCTATCTTGTTTTGGCTTTATAAATTTTGTATAAATCATATGTATGCAATATTGACAGTTTAATCAAAAGAATAATGCTTGAAATATTGCAAACAGAAATAAAAGGATAATGGCTTGTATAAAATCAACAGAATATTTGTAAACGTTTAATCTTGATTTGAATGCAAACTATGGCGAGTTTGGATATTTGAAGCCAAATTTAAACTCTACATACAAATAGAACAATTTATTTTGTACTGAATAGTTTCCTTACAGTTCGTTTAAACTTTAGATGTAAATGGTTTATCTTTTATATCTTTTTTTTAAATAATTACATAAACATTTAAAGTTTAATGAACAAAAAATGGAAGTTTCATCAATGAGAACGTTTTGTTGGTAAAATAAATCCAGAGATTCGCAACACAAAATACTAAAAATACGAGAAGAAAAATCTAAGTAATTAATCCTATGTTAAATACGTTTCTTACAATTGACAAAATAATAAATATGTACTTTCAACTAAGAATTGTTTAACAGAGACTGTTTTATGACGCCATTGACCAATGGTTTTCCCATTTCACTACGGATATGTAACATTTTATGAATAAAATTATCATTATTAAATTAAAAAAACAATGTTGCAAAAATATTATAATTTTTGATTTTTTTAGAATGACTTGATATAAGAGAAAAGCACTAACATGTAGTTGATTTACATCATTTGGTAAAACAAGATACTTTTAAGTTTGTTCTTTTAACACAATTCAACAAATGTATTGAATTTGCTCTTTAAAAATACTCATACTGGTAAAGCTGTCTAAAAATAACATTCAATGTTACATTTAAACAATAATGTATTTATAAAGAAAATAGTATGAAAATGAATGAAAAAATTATTTTTATTAATTAAAAAAGAGAATACTTACTTTGATATATTCTGAAATTAACTGAGCGATTATTATCGTATGTTTATATCATTTATTCACTATCTTCAATGGAATGAAGCTCATTGGCGACGGTGGCAAAATGTCTTGTATTAAAACCTAACGATTGGAGAATCCGTTGGAAAAACCGTTGATTTTCGAAAAAATTTAAACTCTAAATAAAAACATTCATTTGGTAAACCCAGGATATTACGCAACTTTATTGGACCCATAAGGAATGCATTTTATATAATGTATTTTAATACCGATAAATCCAGTTCATATCAGACTACTGATTAGAATTTAATCAATATTTGGAAAACCAAAGTTATTGTTAGGTGAAATCAGTTTCCCAATTTACCTAATGTGTGAATAATATTTTAAAAATAAAACAAAATATAAATGAACTCATGTTCCTACGCACAAATTAAATTAATTATGATAATTATTTACCTGACCTTAAATGAAATCCATGTTTATAAATTTATGAATGAAAAGAATATATTACTGAAAAACAAACTTAACGAACACTGTTGTGAAAACACTTTTTTAATTGTCTTTTAAAAGATTTTTTATTTCTTATTATCTAGGACCTGTTTTGAATGACACTATGTGAAGCTTAAATATATGTTATGCTTAAATTTGATATTTCAAAAAATGAACAATTTCTACAAGTCTCTATGTAAATTATAAAATAAACATGTATGTAAACAGAAAAGTAAACTCTACACGCTATAGGTACACACCGTATGATTAAACACTGGCATCATTTTCTATTGTAAGGACCGCCTTACCTTCAATGTAAGAGGGGAATTCGGCTTCCGATGCATTATTTGTACTTTCCTTTATTCAAATTAGACATGTTAAGTAAAATTGTTATAAATTTCAAAATAAATCTACATAAGATTAATTATCACATTCCATAGATTGTATTGAAAAACTAAATTGCCGAATTATAGAAAAAGTACGAATTTACAGAAAGGAATTTTCCTATGAAAACGTTTTCATTTACAGTACTTACTTTGTATTCAAGGAATCACAGAACTAAGTTGTAACACACAGGTGAATTAAATGCCAAGTAAAAAATAAAGTCATCAAATTTTTAAAAACAAAAACCACTATAAAAATCCACTTACTGTAAAAAGTTACTATCAAATAGCATGGCTACCGACTCTTTTATTTATGGAGCGCTTTAGCGTTATGATGCATAAGTATGACGTCATTGTCTGGTGATATAAGAGGCGTTGTTGATATTGGTGGGACCTACAACAAAAACATCATGTAAAGAAAACAAAATATAATCGAAACAAACGTAATCGCACATTCTTAAGTCAAAACTGAACTGAAATTAGAAATATTTTATGAATATTTCAGAAGTAACATTTAATAACAACATTTTCTTGGCAGAGTTCAATGAAATGTTTTCTGAGTTTTACGAATGATAAATGTGAGATGAATAGCAAAAGTGATCTTGAAAAGGAGAAAGCATGTTAGAGGCTGACGACGAATATATTGTTACCATATATAGTGGAGGAGTTGTTAGTTTGTAAGGTTTGCTTCAGCTCGTAACTGATACTTTTTATGGTTTTGTTACGAACATAAATGGCAAATGAGCAATAGGAATTTGAAAATGAAGATATGTATCAATATCAACTACTCTCCATATTAAAAAGCAACATGTCATTGAATAACATTGTAAATAATTATATATATATGTCAAAGGCGTATATTTAATAATATCATTTTACAGTAATAATGATATAAGGAGCATACTAATTCAGATGTATACTTCAATGCAGCGTCATTATGAAATAGCTTTCAAAAAAACAATTGATGACACGCGGCATATTGATATTCAACATTGCAAGAATAGCTACCATTATTTTACATATCGATGTTGTAAAGTGTCTTTTTCTTATATACACGTCGCTCTGCTAATGTTTTACGGCTTTTTACTCTCTATTTTTGGTGCAGTTCCCTTTTTGGTGCCATGTCAGTGTGGCTCGGTTGAGTTCTGTGAACGTCGCCATGTTAATCTTTGTTATCATTTTATTTAATTACTGCAGTTTTAAGTGAAATGTAAAGGCTTACGTCATACCCTTAAAAATAACAAACAAACAAATAATTGACATTTATCGTTATTATTAAAAGTATGTTTCTCTAAAGATATGAGACGACCATGTTTATCGGAGAAAAGGTATGTCTTCCAACGAGGCGTGGTTAAAAATGGTGATATTACAGATTCGTATATGGTTTAAACATATTCATTTCAGCTCGATTGCGAAATAAGTTGTTGCAACTTATATTAATCACTTTCGAGTCCGCTTTCTTTAACCAACCAGTACTGGTGTCATGTAAAGAAACATGGTCGAAGGGCTCGAACCTATGATCTCTGGGTTGAGGGGCAGACACCTTAACCACTAGGCCACCACTCCCATCAAATCGATTCGTATATAATGCTAAAATGGAAAAGGTTGTCACGTTTTTATATACAATTATATTATGGTGATGGTGTAAGGTAAAGACCTCGATAATTTTGCATATGCATGTTGACCGAATTTTTCATACAATAACCTTTTTATGATATGACCATGATAAAATACTTAGACATTTGTTATCTGGTAGTCCTTCCTCGCGCCAATTATGGATTTTTAAAAGGTTGATAATTTACTTAAAAGTTTCCATATTGTCAGCAATTGTTTAACTTTCTAAAGCATTTACACCTTCAATACAATTCCAAGCAAAATAACTAGCAAATTAAAAACAAAAATGTATTTTGACAACAGCTGTCTTTGAAAACTCTGTATTATTTAATAAACACCCATTATTCCATTACTTGCATACTCATTTAAGGTTCAACATTGATCGCACCATTAATTTGTTTGAAAACCACCATATATTTTCCTATATTATCAAATTCTAATCTATACTATTATTTTATGTGTTCTTAAAAAGACTCTACCAGTCTCAATAATGAATAGCAAACATGAAAATAAATAGAAATACGGAAGGTACTGTGAATTTGGCATTTGTACGATCATTTAAAGGACAATTGTCATAATATTCTTTTTGGGAAAAGTGATATTCACCTTTCATAAAGAATGCAGTAGTGTTATATATAGTGTTTTTATGTTTGATCATAATTTACATAGCCTATTAAAGTATATAATATCGGTAAGTCTTTTGTACTGAAAAAAATATTAATATCCTTATTTTTAGTTGTTCTAGTTTCAAAACTATTACTAAGTAAATTTGATATTAAGACCAAAAATTATCAATTATCTTTCACAATTTCTGTGAACAGCACAGAAGTTATGCTTTCATGTCTTGAAAAAAGATTAAGGCGTATTAATGTTACAACAGTGTCACTCCAATAATAAAAATGGTAAAACTGGGAAGGGCTTACTCCTCAATAATTCGATGCCCAACCCATTGCTTTGGTATAATAAGTTTCATCTTTATATTATTTTATATGTATATGTTAAAGAAAATAAGTTTAAACTTAACAAATACTAAACGTGGTGGCATTGTTTTAAAAAGTGTGTTTCTTAGGTACTATGATTATCAAAACAGAAATTAAAGTGACTTTGTCTTTATTGGAATGTGTGTAATAGAATGAATAATATTTAGTACAAAGACAAAATTATATATGCATGTTGGTGGAAAGTGTGAGAAACATGATCTGATACTATTTATATTTATGTAACAGATGATGCTGTAGGGCAAAATTTACTAAATATAATGCTAAAGATAAACATATGTTGAAAAAACAACGCAGTTTTCAATACATATCATAAAATTATAAGTTACAAAGAAATTAGGACATGTTGGTTCTATATAAACGGTTGTATGTATAACAGCTCGAATGAATTATATTGCAAATTATCGTTTATATTAAGTCATATAGCCTGTAAAGATTTTAATAACGAATTTATAATGCTGAACACTTCTTTAATAGGAGAGAAATGAATTAATTTCATAAATTGACAGCAGCCATGTTTAACAGTAGTAGGATGAATTAATTTCAAAAATTGACAGCAGCCATGTATATAGTTAATATAGATATAACGGTAATCGTTACAAACGTGCAGTATGATTAGACCTGACTAATTAGGCAAACAATCATGATTGAAAAGAACGACCCCTTATTACTTATTAAAATATATGTGCAAACGAAACAGTAGGCTTCGTGACAAATGTGTGATAAATCTAGTCGAAAACACTATTTACCCATGCGTGAGCTGTATTTGACGTAAATTGCTGACGGAAACTTGTGTGGAATAATCATGTTTTGTAGACAGGCAATCACTGTACCATCATTTAGTGTTATCAAAACAGTATGGAATCCACACGAAGTATCTATATAAGCGGGTTATTCGTTATCTAAGCAATTATTAAGTTCACACTTAGCATGCAAATATGATTTTTCTAGTTGCATCGTAGTTGCATCGTTACAGGACACACTGATATTTAAATATGTTAAACCAATGGTATTTTACAAAACTATTAAACATGTTGTTTCACGTTGGTGATTTTAAAAGGTAAATAAATATTCAGTACAATAAATTATTCTATATTCATCAAGAAAAATGTCACACATCATGCTCTAGTACGTGTAATCAATTCAAAGATGACACTTTCTATCCAGTTAAGATATCACACGTGGTTGCTAAACATAATCTATATCAAGGAAAACTAATAAACCAGGTATCAAAATCAGTCAAATAAAGCTGGTGCCATTTTCTATGGCTGCAGGTAAAAATATTTACAGTAGTTTCCATATAAATAAATGATACATCAATTTTTATAGAAAACTACTTACCAATTTTTGTTAAAAAAAACTATTCATATGACGAAAAACCTGGCTCAGTGGATATTCTCTGCTATGTTCTTTGAAGTGAAAGGGATGGGAAGTTACCAATATTTTACATGCAGCAATAGATAAAAGATTTAACTTTCAAATGGTGTATAATAAAAAAAGGATCAAATGTACATCCATTAAGTTTTACTTGCTACAAAATGTCTATTTTTTCACTTTTTAGTCAGGCATGAGTGATATTTAAATGGAGTATATAGGAGCTGCCTATCTCTGTTATCTACATCTCTGGTGTAATTTAATTTCAAGAATTTTTCAACCTTATTTCTACCTATAGGTTTTCGGAAAGTCCGAGTGTGAGCATTCCGCGAAAAAATACTTATCTCGTTTTCAGGCCAAAAACAAGGCAATAAATCTATAAACTTTTTTTGACATTTACCTCAAGGAATGTAGTCATTCTTTGGTGCGCTACATTATATTTTGATACTCTAACTATTTCTCCTAAAAAATCATATTTTACCTTCGAGCCGACGGATTTTCTAAAAAAATGGTTCGATTTGGAGCAATTCAGGAGGTTCGCGATAACATAGTATCCTGCTATTGATTTATTTTCACAATGGGAATGACTTTGGTCATTTTAGCTATACAAACGCCATAAAAGTAATAAATGTTGATTTTATAATTCCTTAACTGGTTCTTAAATATTTTAACTTTTTCACTATTCAGTCAGTATATAAATTATATAAAACATAGAAGTGGTTTTGTCAATATTAAAGTCAAAAAGGTATTTCAAGATAAACCAATTTATTTTAACTGAATGTCTATATTAACTTAAAGCAAAACGAAGTTAGAAAAAAACCCGGGTTTTAACAAATGTAAAATATATAAATCCGTAGGTGAAACTTGTGATTTATAATAAATATTTGGCATTTTTTTCTGATAGAAGAGCATATTCAATGATACCAATCACCAAACTTATACCATTCCGCTCTGCAGTTAAAATTTACCTCTTCGCATTTTCACATATCATTTCTTTCGACCACAGGAAAACAATAACCCTCAACAATATTTAGTTACATCTCTTACGGTAGCATGGACATTTGCAGCAATTGCAATTGATATAACAGCGCCTGTCAATTATGCTGGCAGTGGTCACAGAGATAAACCAATCAGCGGTCGCTATTAGTTTCACGCTAAGATGCCTCCGAAGTCCTCCATTTTCCTTAGACACGCTACAAGTATGAGGCAATGGTGCAGTAGAAATTAAGATTTAAATTAATTTAACATTCTGCCAATTAAAAGCTGTTCAATCTGTATGTTTATTAAGTTACCAAATATAATGAAATATTAACAGATCGTTTTTTTTTCGTGCATCATAGCAAAGGTATTTTAAACAAAACATAATCACCTAGCATACCAAGTTACACAAGGGCATGCAATTTTGTCAATTAATTTAAAAATTCATGAACAAATACATTTGTAAATGTATTATTTAAACTAAATTTTGCACATAAAACCCGAAAATTTTAAATTTGATTATGTCACTTATATAATTTTACTGTTTTTATTTCGCTACTTAAACGATAAGAACATAATCATATACTTTTCTACATATAACATATAACCTCTCTTTGAATTTATAAGATATAATTAAATTTTGACAGTTTAAGATTTTCATTGAATTCAACAAGAAATAGCAAAAAACAACAACAAACAAAAACAACATCATCATCATCATCATCATCATCATCATCATCAACATCAACAACATCAACAACATCAACAAAAACAGTATCCACATATTTTAAGTCGTAAGTGTGTTTAACAGAACGTTTGTAACTTTTGTCTTAAATTTAATAATTCTTCAATGCAGGTTTTAAAAATTATTCAATCAGGAGGAGTTTAGCGAACAGTTGATTTCTATCGGACAATCAAATCGGCAACCGCAAAACATTGAAAAGCTAAACTGAAATTCCGAAGGCTCTGAAAATTTCGCTAAGCAATTCGTACTTTTGAAGCACATACTAGTACCATGGCCAAAGGCGCTCTCTAATATTAATTCAAATAAAATATTTTTTTTAACTGATAATAATATATGAACAAAATATTATAATTCATGTTTTAAATAATCATTACACATCGCTTAAAAGTTTAATTACATTTTCTATAAGCCAAAATTTATACGATACATTTCTATAATTTTTATCAATATTTGAAATTATTATGCAAAATGTGCCCATTGTAAACATTTCAACCCTTTCCATGTTTGTTTAAAAGTGTTAACCTAATTAATTACTTTGATTATGAACATGGACGCGGTTAGTAATAGTAGCATTTTAAGCTAAGGCTGATGATGTATGGCAATGTATGAAAAAAAGTTGGGTAATATAATTGATAAAGCACACACTCATAACTTTCGACAAGGGAGCACCTTCCAAACTGTCTTTAATCCAAGTCTGCATTTGAAGTTTTCATTTTTAGGTGTGTCGACCAACATTATATATTCTCATAATTTCTAATCATCGTTGTTTGCGCTGCTCTGCATCCTAACATAACCTGTTTGTTTCTTCAATCAGTTATGTCATAGATGTCAATATCACTATAACAATTTATTGTTTTTCATTCAATCATTTAACGTCAGAGCAACGCCCCGAAATTTCATTTTATTTTGTTCCAGTCATAAGATGCACAACTTTTACTTACGGCGATACGCCAATAAGCATGGTAAAGTCCAGAAGTGTCATTTACAATTCTTATCATTTTCATAATTACGTTAAATGATGTTGAATTTTGCTGAATCTAGTACAAGAAAGTGCGGACGAGGGTGTGTACAAGATATTGTTGTCCATGAAGACTACTACATTGTTAATCAAGTCATGTTTGATGTTTTCATATTTCACAAATACAAAATACTGAAACTAAATGACGATAGATAAAGTAAATACATCTTCAAACATATTACAGACAATGACTAGAAAATAATATATTTGATTTCTTTGGATGTTTTGCGGCTGAACACTTCGATTTGCCACCGAAGTTATTGATTTATGAACTGACTGTAGTATTTTCTGAAATTCCTTTCTGAACAAAGATCCGGTCATGAAGTAGAGAAGAAAATTGAAACTGAAGTTGCTCCAAATCAAACATTTCGTGATTGCGTTAAGCAGCTGATACTTTGCTATTGTATGCTCGTAGACCTCTTTGCCGAATTCGATGAGGTTAAGGTACAAGCCATACGGAACAGTTGTTACAACGTATACACTGCAGAGAATGAAAAACATTTTGTAATTAGCACTATTTCTAGGTGACAGCCGTTCCTTGCGATTTACGGCGTTGTTTTGGATTTGAACACTGCGTAGTGCTCGTTTGCTCTTAATCAATGATGTTGCCACAATAGCATTTCCCGTGATAATGAGTATAAGAGGTACAACCGATCCAAGAACAAGGAGCAATTTGTTCCATACGGCGTTATAGAATTCTGAGTATTCCCCTTTGCGTAAGGTGCAATGGTTGGTTGTCTGGATTCGTGTTACATTTTTTTCTGTAATATTAATCTGTCTTTCAATCATGGTGGTGCCGTAAATCAAATGTGCGTTTAATAGGATGACGGGAACCAATGTGACAAAGGCGATGATAACTGCGTTTCTCGGTGTCATCTTTGACTTGAATGTAGTCGGAGACAGCGTTACCAACGTTCTTTCCGCTGTTACCAAAACGATGATCCAGCATGACATCATTCCAGACGCAAACGATGACCAATGTGAAAAGGCGCAGGTAAATGAAGACCATGAACGTATTTCAGTGCCAAAGACGATCCTTAAAGTATTAGGCAAAGGATCTGTACAGCAAACTATAATATCTGTAACTGCTAGAAACATGAAAAATACACACGTTGACTTTTTTTTGAAGTTGACGCGATGATAAAACCATCAAGTTAAGAAGGTTTCCAATTACTCCAACAACAACTAAAGTGAACGGAACAACTTGCCAAATCCATGAAGCTACGTAACATTCAATATATCCATATATGTCACACTTAAAAGAAACAAGTTTACCATACGTCAAAGTTGGCATTGTTTGCTAAGACTTATTTAAATGTTAACATAATAATATCAATAAATAACGATAAAAACTTGTAGATCTTTACACTGCAAAAGGTCTGGAACAAATGAGATATACCTTCGCAGTACATTACCATAGGTAATCTCTCTTCTGATAAGTTGATATAAAAACAACAAAATTGATCACTGGAATATCAAGTCACAACAGTCTTTTCAAAAGGTGTTAAGAATACCAAGAGTGTATGGTTTGCCCCACATGACATTACAGAAAGACACATGATAATTGAATACAGGCCTGTTACACTGTCTTATATTGACGTCACTTAATATAAAACCAATAGTTTAAAAGATGTTCTTTACGATTTAATATATTATGTAAGTTAGACGTCAATAATTTATAAAACAAACAAAATTTCAATTGAAAAAGCACGCGAACTCAATATGATATTCATGTATTCATAGGAATGAAGGGTAATTAGAAAAATCACTAACAACCATTTGTTATTCTGCATTTATGAAGCAACTTTTTATGTTGTTATAGTAACAAAAAAATGATGTCTTTATAATATCAAATATTAAGTGCATGCAATAAACACCAGAATTCTTTCAAAATATTTAAAGCAGCACGCCTCCAGATTTATGTTAATTTTCCTGAAAAAGCAAAAAATAAGCAAATAAAGCAATTTACTCATTATTAATAACACTTACAACCCACGTAAATTACCAAAAAGCGGTCAAAATATGCATAAATAGACTTAATTGCGTTTGTTGTAAAAACTGAAAAATCAGTCATTAATCGCACATAATATCTTAAATATCATTCGTATCTTAAAACCGTTTACTTTTCCTTACATCTTAGTTCATATTTCTCAAGTTTGATTTCATTAAAATAGTTTGACTCATCTGGAGGCATGTAGCTTTAACTTATACATATATACGCTATTAAAAAGTCGTCGGATATTTTCCCATTGTGTTATAAACCTTTCATTGATATTTTGTCACATTTGCTATTGAATAATAAACGTGTCTTTGATAGTTCTTTTCTTTCTGCCGTTGTGTATTGGATATTTTGCAATCCATTTAACGTTGACTGATCCATGTTTACTTGATATTTTGTCATATTTGCACGTTAATTGGTCAACGATTTCTATAAATTATGTCGCTTTTTTACCTTGTTTAATAAAGGTTGCCAATATGTTTCGTTATTTTTTATGCTTGTTCTCTAAAGAACGTTTGTTAGTATGGAATGTTTTCACGTTGTTTGATAAACGATTCAATAATATTTTAACATTTTTATGACCCCATCCCCTTCGAAGAAGAGTGGCTATTTTGTTTTGCTTTTGTCGGTCTGTTTGTCGTTCTGTCCGTCGGTAGACCACATGGTTTCCGCTGATTATCTTAAAAACTATTTATCAAAAGTTTTCATGTTTCACAAAGTGATAGGTCATAAGTAATAAATGACCTTTATTGATTTTAGGATCACTAGGTCATAGGTTTAGGTCACAGTGGCTTTAAATGTCAGAATGGTTTCAGCTTATTATCTTGAAAAGTAGTCATTACGGAGTCTTCATTTTTCATATAGTGATTAGTCATAACTAGTAAATGACCTCTATTGTTTATGGGTCACTACGTCAAAGTTCAAGGTCAAAAGGGCCTTAAAGGTCTGATTGATTTCCACTGATTATCTTGAAAAAAATTCATCACAAAGTTTTTATATTTCATATAGTGATTGGTCATAACTAGTCGATGATCCCTATTTATTATTTGGTCACTAGTTCAAAGGTCAAGGTCACAGGGTCTTTAAATGTCTGAATCGTTTCACTATTTATCACAAAGTCTTCATATTTCACCTACTGATTGGTCATAAGTAGTAAGTGTCCCCTTTCAAATTTGGGGATACTAGATAAAAGGTCAAGGTCACAGGGTTCTTGAATGTTAGTGTGGTTGCCGCTAATTATCTTGAAAGCTATTTATCACAAAGTCTTCATATTTCTAATATTTAGATTATTAATTTTGGGTCACTTATTCAAAAGTCAAGGTCACAGGGGCCTTAAATGTCAGAATGGTTTCTGCAGATAATCTTGAAAACTATTTATCACAAGGTCTTCATCATTTTTTATTTGTTTCATAATTGAACACTTCCATATGTACCCATTTAATAGCCAGTTTCTATAGCAAAATTACCAATAATGTGAGTCAAGGGCTAGACAGGTATTTCTTGTTTGTTGTTTGATAAACGTTCTGTATGTCCTTGGTAATTCACTTTTAAACGCTTTTGGTAAATACTTTTTAGTGCTTTTGAAACAACTAATGTTCTTTATTTTATAGATGATCACGTTATTCGAATAAACGTTTTATTTATTTTTTTTACCCATTCAACGATGTTTTTACGTACTTAAACTCTTAATATCTCTACGTTTCCAAAGTTTTATAAAAGTATGATCGGAGTATACAAAGAAAAACAGCTATGTCTTTAACGCAGGTTAAGCTTTTGAAAAGTCCGGATTTTGATGACATTTGATACATTTCTATTTCGGCTGCTAATTTATTTCACGAATTTTAAAATGTCGAGTTGATGGTTGAGATATCATCTCAAATATGCGTCAGTCCTTAAAAAAGTATAAATCTAACATTCATTTACACGGATTTATTTAATTTCATTTTGTTAATATAAGTATTGAGATTTACAAAATAGTATCAAATGTTAACTTATAATAACAAGAGGAAGGAAGTTTACAACCTATTGTATATGTCAAATATATATGAAGCGACCCGTGATTTATAATTTGTTTTTTCCGCCACATTAAAGTTAACACAGTTCAGTTATTTCATTTTTTATTTTTCTACCTTTAAATTATCCAAAATTTTAACATTATTTTTTTTCTTTATTCCACAAATATTTTTTCAATGTTACTTCTACAAATGTTTCTTTCAAACTCTTAAAATTCAAGGCAACGGCTCAAATATATCTGTCCATTGCCGTGTGCAACAATTGCCCCAAAAAGCTACATCCAAAAAAGGGTGATGAGCTGTCCTTAATAACCAATGAAATGTATCTGGATTATAACAAAATGTAAACATCTAAAACAAGATGATAAAACTAGTAAATGTTAGGACAATGCCCTGTAAAATAATCTCTCTCGCGAGTACCGACAATGGACTACTGCGAGCACATTTTCATCGTACATTTTCCTTTTTTAATTTAGATATTCTTTCTTTTTAATTAAAGAGAAGAAACCAGAAGAAAAATAACAGAACATTCAATGCATGTTTAAATTGGTAATGTATATCACGATTTCATGTATATAAATCATTTGACCTTAAGTTATAAGTTCCATGAGGCATTTTAATACTTTAAACGGTGCTTGTTTAACATAGATATTTATGTAATTAACATTAATCTTACATCGGACGTAATAACGTTTAAAAGATGGGTGGATAGTTACTTATGACTGTTTAAACATCGCTTGTTATTTAAGCATTTAAATCGATATTTTAACACAAGTGATTCATACAATGAAATGCCACACTTGAATGAAATTTTAAGTGCGCATATGTTTTCAGTTTTCTTTGTTTTATATACATGTATTAAGCGCGCATATTTCATTTAAATACCAAGTGGTTATTTTCAGGAATAAGATAGGAAATTATCACTAGTTCATCTGTAGATTTAAGCATTCGATAACCTTATTTTTGAGCAGTAAATACCTACCTTTCATGATATTGTATAAACAATAGTCGGGTTTGTTTATTAATAGAGGAGTGTTAAGGAAATGGTTTACGAATTTTTGTAGGATATTTAATATGCATTTAGATACTGGCAAAAAAGCGAATCATTATTTTGAGAGAAAATCGTGTATCTTAAACTAATAATTCAATATGTATTCTTATAATATGTTTGAATTGCGGATAAAATTCCTTAATAACTTTAACGTTTTATATTCAAATTGTTTTTAGAAAAACACCATTGTACGGAAGCGTCCTGGTGCCAATTCATAATGTTCTATAAAAAAAATAAACTCCTACGTAGGAGATAAAAAAGCCTAATTAGGAGTTTGTAACTCCTACGTAGGACTTTTAAACTCCTACGTAGGACTTTGTAAGTCCTACGTAGGACTTTATAACTCCTACGTAGGACTTTATAACTCCTACGTAGGACTTTTAAACTCCTACGTAGGACTTTATAACTCCTACGTAGGAGATAAAAAACCTAATTAGGAGTTTGTAACTCCTACGTAGGACTTTTTAAGTCCTACGTAGGACTTTTAAACTCCTACGTAGGACTTTATAAGTCCTACGTAGGAGATAAAAAAGCCTAATTAGGAGTTTATAACTCCTACGTAGGACTTTTAAACTCCTACGTAGGACTTTTAAACTCCTACGTAGGACTTTATAACTCCTACGTAGGAGATAAAAAAGCCTAATTAGGAGTTTGTAACTCCTACGTAGGACTTTTTAAGTCCTACGTAGGACTTTTTAAGTCCTACGTAGGACTTTTAAACTCCTACGTAGGACTTTATAACTCCTACGTAGGAGATAAAAAAGCCTAATTAGGAGTTTATAACTCCTACGTAGGACTTTTAAACTCCTACGTAGGACTTTTAAACTCCTACGTAGGACTTTATAAGTCCTCCGTAGGACTTTTAAACTCCTACATAGGAAATAGGATTACAACATTGGTGATCGCACCGAGTAGTGCCCCTTATTTTATAAAACACCATTTGCTGTCGTGATGGATTCTAGCGTGGAAGTGCCTGTTGACATGTTTACATTTCTAGAGGGGCGTGATGTTGCTAGTCACCTAATAGATAAAATGAGAGACGACAAGGTATGAAATGAGGAATAAATTCCAAAACTATGCTATATTTTTTAAAAAAAAAAGGAACTTTGGGGAAAAATTTACGGGTTCTGCCCTAAAAAGGGCCAATTTTCCCGAATTTCATTTTGCCAAAAATATTTTTATTCGGTTTAAATTCCCTCCCATTCTGTAAATATATTTCTATCAAACGTTAATTTATTTTAGCTCAGCAAAACGAATGTAAATATATTTCTATCAAACGTTAATTTAATTTAAGCTAAAAAAACCGAAGCTGTCCAGCATACCCGTAGTCCGTTAGTCAAGATTTCAGCCAATTCAGGTCAATTTTTTGTGCAGTTGTCTAAAATATTTTAAGTACAGTGTTACGAATGTATTTTGTTTATTTCTTAAGTTAATAACTTAAAACTTAAAATATTTGTTCATTATCATCCACCGCACCTTATAAATATAAGACCACAGGGGGCCCACACAGTGTTTGGATGGTATATACTGCTTGATAGTGACCTTAAAATGAGATTTTAGTCATAACCTTATAATATGTATATAAATAGTCTATATTTTAATTTATATACATATTATAAGGTTATGACTAAAATCTCATTTTAAGGTCACTATCAAGCAGTATACCATCCAAACACTGTGTGGGCCCCCTGTGTTTAAGAACAATGTTCATAAATCTAAATGCAACAAAAGCCCTGGGATCAAAATTGACACCGCCCCTGGGGGTACTCTATTAAGTAAAAACTTAAAAAAAAATTCTTTTAAATAACCTATAGAGCTAGAGCTTAGATATTTAGAATGCACTCACTCCGGGGCTTATCTCACAAGAATTGGAAGCAGCCAAGCCCTTAATTTTTGGGTAAAATTACACGGTGTATTTGCAAAAGGGGAAGAAAAAACTTGATGTAAATTATTGTGCGGAAAATGATTTTAACGAAATTTTCTTTAGGGAAGCAGCCCTATACCGGCCCCTGTAATAGAAGGGAAAAAGGCCCTGGAATGAAACATCATCTAGTGAGTGTCTACCAAATTTGTTCAAATAAAACCCCCAGGGTTAAATTGGCCCCGCCCCGGGGGTCTGATTTTCCTGATATGTCTATAGTAAAAACTTAAAAATCTTCTTTTTAAAACCCGAAAGAGCTAGAGCTTAGATATTTACTATATATACAGGTGAGCGATTTCAGTGCCATCATGGCCCTCTTGTTTATTTATTCTTTTTCTACACTTAACTTTACTTAATGGACTTATTTCATTTTTATATATATCTGCTATAGCATATATAATAAGTTACAAATCAAATTCAATTCAGCAATTCAAAAAATGTCTTCAACTTCTGTCTCGCGCTCAGTCAGGCCAGTGGCGACTTCGTCCCCGGTGCCAAGTGAGTACCTCAATAGGTGATTACCACGGAGAAATGTATGGCAAGATTTTCACCAAGGGACTATCAAAAGCTAATCCCTATCTTCAACCACACAGTGTTGTGGTGATAGACATCGCACCTTATCGCACCATTTGCAATGACAAGTGTCCAATGTAGTCAAGTTAATTACAAAAAGTGTGATGACGTCCTTGTTACAGCACCATAAGTTAACATACACCAAACATGCTCAAGTCTCGTGTGCTCACAATAAAAAAGATGATTTTTGTTGCAAGAGATTATGTCATGTGTAGCACAAAATCTCAACTGAATTTTAAATATGAGAAGTGTAATTTATATACATGTCAGACACAAACACGAAGTACCCTTGCATTGAAAAAAATTAATTTGATAGAAATGGAACTGTTGGGATTTGAACTCGCACCAGTCACATTAAAATAACACTCCCTACCACTACACTACAACGTCTCTCTGCAAGTACTATGGTCAATAAGTATATAACTATACTATGATATCCATACACAAGTAACCTACCTTTTCTGATCCATGTTATATTTACAATGGTTCCAAAATAAATAAACTGAATACAGGTAAATTGTGAAATGTGTAATGATTGAAAGAGGGTTGTGTTTATGAGTTTGTTTTGGAAATGTGATAATTAATTGATAGAAAAGTGGACAAGAATTGGATATAATTATATTCCCCCACCACTAGGGTGCATCAAAGTTAATTATAGCATAAAATCGGCTATTATTCCCTCTTTTGCCCATGTTATAACGGGACCAAAACCATGTGTTAACATAGTCACGCGCTCTTGTTATAGCCCGGTTTCACCTATGCGCAATACATACAGGGCCCAGTAAACAAACAAACAAACAAAAAATGACGATTTGGACTGTTTGCCAAAGAGTCATGCGCTCTTGTTATATTAAAATTTATTGATAAGTAACTATGCCGGAAAAACGGCGTATAGACATCGGTGCTAATCTTGGTTGTCGGCCCTTTCTAAGAAAACGGACAGTTGTCAATGTAAACAAATACAGTAGAATCTTAACTGTCATTCAGTTTAACACTCCGAATTAACTTACAAAACTATTAGATAACACAAAATTTTTAATACGAAAAATGTTTTTATTTTATGTTAATGTTGATAAATGCTCTTTTATATTTCTTTTGAGAGAATAATGCTTAGTGCCTGATTTTTTATAAACTTGTTTGCTTGAAACAAAAACAGATTCTGAATGTCACTGATCCTTTTTAAATTTCTACCGTCAATCTGAAATCATTCTAAGAATTTCTGAGGGTCATGTTTTGTCTTGGGTAGAGGGTTAGAGTAATGTTAACGTTTTTTTTCTTGAGATAATAATTTAATCTCCAAAGGCCAAGCTTTGTTAAATCAATTAAAAATTCAAAAATTTCGTTCGGTTCCGAGAATTTTCCAAGTTGTTGGCCCCGGAAAAATGAAAACGCATACGTAAAACATAGGAATTGGATAAATACCGTCCAAGCACAAGAATTTAATGTAATTGTGTTTTGTATAAACTATACATCACGAATCTGTTTGAAAATTTTATGCTATAATAGCGTCAACGCACGTTTATTTCGTGTTATAAAGTCTGCAGAGTCCCTCGGAACTGTTGGAGCCCTCGCCCTACCGGGCTCGGGCACCAACCGTTCCTCGGGACTCTGCAGACGTTATAACACGGAAAAACGTGCGTTAACCCTATATAGACAATTGAAAGGTATGAAGTACATGATATGTATTTGAATTTGTTAATTTGAAATTGTATAATTTGTGATTAACTGTAAATTGACCGAAAATAAATTGAGCTGTGTCATGACAAAACCAACATAGTGCGTTTGCGACCAGCATGGATCCAGACCAGCCTGCGCATCCACGCAGTCTGATCAGGATCCATGCTGTTCGCTTTCAGTTTCTCTACTTGTAATAGAGTTGGTAAGCGAACAGCATGGATTCTGATCAGACTGCGCGGATGCGCAGGCTGGTCTGGATCCATGCTGGTCGCAAACACACTATGTTGGTTTTGTCATGACACGGCTCAATTACTGTGTTACAGGAAATGCACTGATTGAATCTTCTCATTGTGTCCAGGCTGTAAAAATGCGTCACAAAACGCAAAAACACACTCTGGAAGGATTGATTTCATATTTCAAATTGTTGTCTTTTCCATTGTAGAGCATAAAAAATATCTGAAAATGTCAATGATGACATGTAGATATGCTGCAAATAAATGAGCTTTTGATTAGTTTTCTTATTAAAGAAATTTGTTTGTATCTGATTATTCATTTTAGACCCTTGCATCTTTTCTTAACCATTATCTATTTTATATATATTTCATTTGGGTGACTAACTTATTTCAGATTGATGTGGAAACTGTTCAAAGTATTACTGATGAAGTTTTGGCTACTTATATCCCAAAACTTGGTGACAGAGTTGCGTTAAAAAATTACCTGTCGAAACCACAAAAAAAAAAAACGAAACGTACTCATTTATTTGAGAAGCTTCGAAACAAAATTGCCGAAAATGATGGAAAAAATAACAAAGAAGAATTACAAGTTAAAAGGAAATTGATGGGAAAAGCAGAAAGGAAACCGACTCGCAAAATTGAGTTTGGATGGATACATGATAGTATTCAAGTGAGGAAACGATTTGGAGGGGGAACAAGAAAGGAGGATGTTAGTAGAAATGCAGTGAAAGAAGATTTAATAGAGGTGGGAAAAAGGTTATTTTTTCCTGATGGAATGTCAAAAAAAGGAGCTGTGGATGAATTTAAATTTGATATTCTGGATTTCAAAGAAACAAAGTTACCTGAGAATATTACTGTGTCAGAGTGCTATGATCTTTTTAAAACAGGGGTTGTAACATTTTACTTGCACACAACACGAAAAGATAGTTCTGTGTCAGCTCCAAGCAGCACAGTAACATATCAGCAGGCTAATAACAGTACATATTCTAATACACACAATCAAATAGCAACAACATCTTCTGGTCCTGTCAATGAAAGTCTGCCTATCCCAAAGGACATTTTAAAGTTTGCCATCGACCAGTCTTTGATGAGTGCTGAAGAAATTAACTACAACTTAGAGTTTAACTTTGCCGGTCAAAGTGTCTCACCAGAGTCAGAGTCACAGGTATCTTTTTCTTATAAGAAAGTTATATTTTGACTCTTCAGGTTAATTTAGAGAGAAAAAAAATCAGAAAATAAAACAGGATTCTTTACTTTGTTTTCTTGGTCTAGAAAATCTGCTTTACTTCTCTTATGTTACTTAAAAGTAACATGTTTTTTTTTTGAATGGACTGTTTTTGTAAGATAATGTTGTTTTGGCCTCAGAATCATTGTTGCAAACACTACCTTATTAGAAAAAAGTGCTTTATGAATATATTAGTTTTTTGGTACTTTCTTTCTAAAATACGTTTAATACATATATATATGATGCGCAAGAAAAAGACAGGTCTGCCAGACTGGTCTTTTTAAAGAAGTCATTTATTAGTTTGTTATGTATACTTCCTTTCATATAGTTTATCATGTTAATGGAACTGATAAAATGAACTCAAGCTTAGGGCTGTCATTGATGAGGTTTTAGAATTCATAATGATATGGATATATGGATGATATAAAGATGAATTATTGAACTTAAAACAAATGACATGTGTCTTTTCAGGACTTAAATATGGATGAAAATTACACAGAAATTGACACAGGAACTCCAACTGTAAGTATGAACGTGTCACCTGTTGCTTTATGAGGCCAATCTAGGGCCAGTCTATGAGATACAATGTAGCAGACTGTAATCAAATTTAAAATAAGAAAAAAATCATTTTGTAGTTGTATACATTTTCTCAAATTTATATGTACATGTGTACATAGCATTATAATTTATGTGTAGGTAATGTGAAGAATTGTTCACAATTATTTTTTTCACAATTAGCGCTCATTGATTTTTTCTTATTTGTATATGGTAAAAACTTAAAAAATCTTTTAAAAATCCAAAAGAGCTAGAGCTAAGATATTTAGCATGAAACATCTTCTAATGGTGTCTACCAAGTTTGTTCAAATAAAAGCCTGGGAAAAAAATTTGCCAGGGGTCATTGTTTTTCCCTACATGTATACAGTTAAAACTTTAGAAAAGTTTTTTTAAAAACCCTAAAGAGCTAGAGCTAAGATATTTATCATGAAGCATTTTCTAAAGGGTGTCTACTAAGTTTATTAGTTTATTCAAATAAAAACCCCTGGTTTATAATTTACCTTGGCCCAGGGGCCTATATACAGGTGAGCTATTTCAAGAGGGCTCAGCATGGCCCTCTTGTGTTTATTGCTGAAGAATAATACTTCAAACTTGGCCACAAGAATTATTTGGACACAATCTTTCAATTTAAATATGTGTCTGTGTTTTTGACCTCTAAATGGCATTCACCTAGATTTTATGCTCCAAAAGCTATAAAATTGCCCAAATTTAACTTATTTCTGAAAGGAATTACTTCAAACTTGGCCACAGCAACCACATACACAAGGTTTTTCCAACATCTTAAGTTTCTGTGACCTTGACTCTAAATAGTCTTGACCTTTCAGGTTTATTTGACCAAAAACTAGAAAATTGGCCATAATTAGACACAGTGATCTTCTAGACAAGACTTTTCAAACTATATTTCTATGATTTGAATCTGAATTACATTGACCTTTCAGGTTTTTGTCCAAAAACATTGGTCATAAATTCATTATTACTAAATGGAGTTCCTTCATATTTGGCCATATCAACCCTTTTGACTTGTTTATAAACTTTTTCATTATGACAAATTCTCCATGAATTTTACCCCTGAATGATTGTGACCATAAGGATTTTCTTACATGAAACATTAAGACATCAATTATAAACTAATAATGTAAATAGTCAGTTTAACATTTAGGATTCTCTCTGTGTCTATTCATCTGTCCACAAGTACCTGAGCCTAAAAAGAAATTTAAAATATTTTTGTTAAAACTTAAAATATGGATAGATGGCAATATGGAGATTTAACACACCATTTCATTTTTTTTAAAAACAAAATCATTATATCTTTTATAACACCAATAAAACTGATCTTTTGGTTATCTATTGTATACATATAATTTCCCTGAAAGCAAGGGAAAGTTAACACATTAGGTTGATAGCAAATCCTAAAGATTTACTATAGTACTCAAAAGTTAATTAATATTTTACCGCCTCCGTGGTCGAGGGGTTAGAGTCTATGACTTCTAATCCAGTTACCTCTCTGGCGTGGGTTCGATCACTTCTAATCCAGTTACCTCTCTGGCGTGGGTTCGATCCCCTGGAGATGCTTTGGTAGTTTAGCGCGGAGGAAGGGAGTCTAGTACTGGTGTAACTCTCCAGGAACGATGGTTAGGAAACTACCCGCCTATATGACTGAAATACTCTTGGGAAAAGGCGTAAAATGAAACAAACAAACAATCAAACAAATTAATATTTTCCATAATGGCATGATTGAAAGCCCATGTCCCTATAGAAAGTTGCATACATAATTTTTGTGCAGTTCTAACTGTTGGAGCTTTTTGCATTGCTTGCAATTCATTGATAATTGCTTGTTGAGATCTGATCATTTGAGTTGCAAAATAATTATTGTGGCATATAACTAATAACTATATGCCTGTTAGTTAATAAAATTGTTGACATTTTTCCAGGTTTCATTCAGGCAACCAATTGTGCAAATAGCTTCCAACCAGTCTACTGATCAAGCTGAATCCATCCAATGCCAGGCTGACACAAATATATCTCAACCAAGTGAAGATGAAAACGAAATCACTTTATCAGTAAGAAATGTCATATTTCATTAATTTATGCTTCTTTTGTCCAAAAAAAAGTGGTTAAAGAAATAGACTATGTTTGCGTCTCTGTCTGTCTATCTGTCTACATTACTGAGTAGAGATAGAGGGCAACCTAACTGTAAACGGAACAAAAGAGAACAATAGAGTTCATTGCATAACAATAGAATAAGGGGCCACTTTCTAATTCGGAACCTTGGTACCCAAATCGGACAATATTTCAGGACAAATTTTGTAAAATACATTTATTTTTCACTCTATAATATAATCCGGACAATCAATAAAAAGGAAAAGGTAATAATGTTGATAAGGAGCAGTAGCTTAAAAAGTATCCCCCTTGCTTAATACAGACAGATTGTACAAATAGATAATATGTGAAAATGAATTATTTAATAAAGTAACATATTCAATTATTTTGTGTGGTAAGCAAACATCATAGAAGCATCAAACTTTACTATATATAGACTGCAATTTAAATTATTTATGTGTATAATTAATTTGAAAATTTATTAACTGAAAATAGTGCAAAATCTTTTTATATTAAGATCAAAGAAAATATTTATTCAACAATATTAATGATGATCTTTCTCCTGTGATTCATTATGTTTTTTACCCTTTCTTTTAGCTCATGCTTATACCATTGAACTGTTGAAAGGTTTATTTATCATTGGTTTTGTCATTTTATAACATAATAAAAGAGAGATACATGGAAACAAATTCAGCACTTAAAAAATGTAGTGTCTAGCCATATAATTGGAGTGGGGACATCTGTGTCCTCTGGACACATTTCTACTTGTATAAAAAATTCTCAATTGTGTAACAATATTGTATCCAAAGTTGAATACAAATGATATCTTAATATTGAGATATTCAATGACAGACTTAATTTGTGGCAGGTCCATGCCATTTTCATCTATCAAGAGATTTTAAAATAATATGGCACACATGTTCAAAATATATGCAACACCATAACCATTAAATTCTAGGCTTAACATGTCTGTTATAGGGCCTTTTCATATTTGGTCCACAAGATTTTGAAATAAAATTGCAAATATTTTTGTCATATTATTTTTTTAACATATGCCATTTGCAACACTGAGAAACACTACCAAGTTCAAGGTCACAATAAGAGGTCAAAGCTTGAGCTTTGAGAGAATCCAGTGAAACTTTTAGTATAGACTTAATTAGATAGAATAAATAGCAAGAGGTAGTGCACTTCATCTTGAATGAATTGTAAATTATCTACCTCTGGACAATAACTGCTAATAAGAATCTGAGATACAATAGTATTGACATGTAACACAGTATTTATTGCATTATATTTCTATGATAAATTTATTGTTGTTTGTCAGACCTAGTATTTATCAAGATTTTCACTAAAAGTCCAAAGTTATATGTATAAGGTAAAAATGCTTATAAGGACCATATTACTCAATAATGAATAAACTTTTTTAAGACATTTAAAGTTCATAAATAATTATAGTTGCATGACATGTAATCACCTTAATGACATTGGGATTTCTAAAATCAAAATGTCTTTTGGTCAGTAATTTTGTTACTTAGACCTGTGCTATAAAGGGAGCAATAAGAAATCATATCAATATGGACAAACTATGAAATCAAATATTTATTTGATACTATCTAATCTGTATCTTTTAAATTCCGAAATTTTGATATCATAACAGATACACGAAGACGACAGTGTGATATGTACAGATGACTTACCAACAATGCAGTTCAGAGGCAGACGTAACTTATCAAGGGTAACATTTTGAACTTTGTAAATATCATATTTTCATAAACCTAAATTTTCATTCAGTTATTAGTAAACAGGAGTACAGTTTTGGTGCACTATGTTTGGCCAGAATTGACCAACTACAATTTAGTCTTTGTGTATCATCGATTTCAACATGAGTCAGATATAAGGACTAATAAACTGTCTATTCAGTATAAAAATGTATGGAATGTTACCATGGGCTTGACATTGAATGTAAATTCAAAATGAACTTTGCCAAGTATGTTGTATTTCAACAGGTTGACAAACACAATTATAATATTATGATACTGTATACATTTAATTAATTTAAAAGCACCCAGACAAAATCATTATTTTGGCATGTGTTTTTTTTGTTCCCCTTATTCACAAAAAAAAATACATTAAAAAAAATGGGTTTTTACTCTGGAAAAATTTTAAAAAGATCCCCCTTAAAATTTTAAAAAAAAAGGGGGGGAAAAAATTTCCCCTTTAAAAAAAACCCGAGCTAAGCCCGACATTAAACACCCAAACCCTCAAAATTTTTTTTTTATTGTTTTCCCAAAGGGGAACCCAAAAAATTTAAAAAATCAGAGATAAACCAAAAAGCATGTTTTGATTTATAGCCCAAAAAAACAATTAGTAAAAGATATTGTGGAAAAGTTTTTTTTCAAGTTTAGGGGATAAAAATTTTTAGGGTCAAATGAGGGGTAGCTAAGGGGGGAGATTTTTAAAGAATCCCTTGAATTTTCCGTCGTTCCCCTCCCAAAACTTGTTTAACCCCGGGTTTAAAAAAGGGGGGCCCCTTTTTAAAAATTAGAAAATTTTTTGTTAACACTAGTGGCTACTGATCTAAATATCCTGGAAATTGGTGTGAAAGTTTGTTTTGATGATTTCTAGGTCAAGTTCAAATATGGGCCACCTGGGGTCAAAAAATAAGCCACAATGCTCAAATATGAATAATCCTTGTTAACACTCTAGTGGCCACATTTTTGACTCACCTGTCATAAAAATTGGTCAGAATGCTTGTCTAGGTAATGGTTCGGATGAGTTTGATGAGGAGAGCGATCAAGGGCCATCTTGGCCTTCTTGTTTAACAAATTTAGCTATTTTTAGCTCGACTATACGAAGTATATGGGGGAGCTTTTCCTAAATCGCCCCGGGGGTCGCGGTTTCCCCGGTTTCCCCGTCCAGAAATTTTAGAATTTAAAATTTTTGGTGAGGGGGAAAAAAATTTTTAAATTTTGGGTTTTTTTCCCTTTTTAAAAAGGGGTTCCCAAATTCAAACTTCAAAAAAATATGTTTCCCTTTTCAAACAACCACATAAAATTTTGGGCAAGGGGGTTTTTATAACTCTAGAACCCAAAATTTTCAGATTTAATTTTTTCCCCTTTTAACTTTTTTGGTTAAAAAAAATTTTTTAAATTTTTACTTCCCCAAATTTCCCTTTAAAGGGGTCAACCCATCTTCAAATATATTACCTTTCATCCCTCCCCCAAACTTATGTGACAAAAGGGTTAAAAACTAAGGGAAATAGTTTTAGGGTTTTTCCCCCTTTTTAATTAGAATTTTTCCCCAAAAAAACTATTTTTCTTACTCCTTTCTTTTTTTATTTTTTTAAAGGGTCAACCTCATACTTCAAATGTACTTACATTATCATCATCCCCATCTTATGTTCAAGGTTCATAACTCTAGCACCAATATTTTCAGATTTATCTACCCCTTTGAACTTAGAATTTTCCATAAAAAATATTTTTTTTTTCTGTCATTTATTTATTTCTAAAGGATCAACTTCACTTCAAATATGTTTACGTTATCATCATCCACATCATATGTGACAAGGTTCATAACTCTAGCACCAATATTGCAAGAATTATCTCCCCATAAACTTAGATTTTTTTTTACTAGAAAAATGTTATTTTTATTATAACTTTTTTTTATTTTTAAAGGTATCTACCTCAAATTTCAAATACTTATTCCTTATCAACAATTACATTTTATGTGACATTGTTCATAACTCTTGATGCAATATTTACAAGATTTATCTCTCTTTGAACTTAGGATTTTCTTTAAGAAATATAATAACTTCTTTTCTTTTTAAGGTATCTACTTCAAACTTCAAATATATATTTCTTATCATTACACAAATGTTGTGTGACAAGGTCCATAACTCTAGCATGACTATTTCTAGAATTATGCCCCTTGATCTTGGAATTTATGTTAACAAATATTATTTTTTTACTATAACTTAATACATAATTATACATAATTGATTTTTCTTTCATAGTTTTGTCCTCCTTACTGCGTCCAGTATTTCATTAGTCGAGCTTCGCTGTCTCCTGTGACAGCTCTTGTTTGTATTATTTTGTATGTACATGTATTAAATCATAAATCTGTTATTACCAAAATTATTACCATAATACGCATGTTAGAAAAGGTATAGCTGTAACACACCTTGTATAAAATTATGAACACATTTCTAAAGAAAAGTCCTTATATATGTATGGATATTTAAAAAAAAAAAAAGCCTTCAAACATTTTTGTTTAAAAGGCCACATACACTGGTAACAGAAACTTATCTGTCTGTGTCAAATATCTTATTGGAATGTATCATCATTATTTTCACTCAATCTTGCTCATCTATATTGCTGTTTTCTCTTATCCAACAATCAAACCACTTGAAATTTTATAATAGTGTTTTGATAGTAGTACATTATTGTCTTATGAAACTTTAACAAATTACATTAAAGCAGCACGTCTCCAGCTTCATGCTAATTTTCATGAAAAATTGAAAATGTAATTAACAGTATTATATTGTAACGTTAACAAAAAAATAAAATTTACACATTGTCAATGGCACTTACAACCTATGTAAAGTACTATAAAGAGGTCAAAATATGCACATACTATTAGCCCATACTATGTTAGTAACGCAGTAGAAATATATTTATAATTACTGAAAAATTCGGTCATTAATTGCACAAAATATGTAAATTTGTACTAGAATTTTGAATCTTTATACATTTCCTAAATTCTTAGTACATTTTTCTCAGATTTGATTTTATCGAAATATTTGTACTCATCTGGAGGCGTGCACCTTTAATTTTTTTGCATACATAACCAACTGAATTAAAATCATGCCAGAATTGCAAACTGCTCTGCTTCTTTGTTCATACTTAACCCTTTCCTTCAGGAACATATTGTGAAAATCGCCGAATGAAAAGCCTCCCGTTACAAGTTCAAACTGCTATGAACTATGAAAAATGCTTCAATACTAATGAAACTTTGCACAAATGTTGACTGGAACATGGCCTCTGTAACAGGATGCTCTATCCTTAATTTCCTGTAACATTGGCGACAGGGGGGATTTTAAATGGATTGTGATAGAGTAAAAGGTTTTTCAATGTTGGTTACACGTTACCTTACGATCAACCTGAGGCCATTTTTAGCCTGTCACATATCCAAAATTTTCTTTGCGATGAGGGGCACATCCCCCTTCTGGCAACCCCCTGATGTACCTTTTTTGGGGGGAGCGGCACCGAAAAAAGTGGTTACTTTTTTTAACAACATTTTTCAAACGAAAAACAGTGTTTGGGGTCTATATATGAGGTAAAGGGTTAATTTGACTTCATATGAAAATGATGTTTAGAAATAATTATAATGATTCCATTTAGAAAGGCAACCCTTGGATTAATGTTGATATAGATTTTATAATGTTGACACATACATTTCAATCTATTTAACCTGTAACGAGGTGACAAGATGAGCTTTTGTGCTAACAGTGCATCCTTCTGTTTCTATGTCTTTATAAAATAAATATATAGATACTTTGGGTAAACAATAGGTAACAGTAATTTCCCCTTCATGCTGTTCATTCTGTAAGATCTTTATATATTATGTGGCTACTTTTCCCCTTAATACAAAATATATTACTTTTTTTCAGAGAAGACAGTTGTCACAGGAAGGCAGACCAAGTATACTGGAGACTGTTAAACAGCAGCTGAATTTTGATGGGTGTGTAAATGGTTATATATTGAAATTTGATTTGTGAAATAAGTACATTGAGATATCAGGGACTACCTTGGACTGAAAATTTAGGGAGAAGTGACTTCTCCCTTCAGGAAAAATAGGGAGAAGTTTTGAAATTTAGGGAGAAGTGATCATCAAATCGGGTTATATCATTGGATTTTTTTTCTAATTTTATTTCACAAAATATACATGTACACCTTCCGTTTATATGTACATGCTTATAAAATATACATGTATATGGCACGAAAATAAACAAACGTGTATTTGAAAATCGTTATGATGATATTAATGATCAATAAAGTTTATTTAAGCATTTGATTTACATCAACACAACATTACATCAACATTTATGTTTTTAGGTTCAACAGTTTCTGACTCTAACTTTTAAATGCAATAAATTAAGAAGAAGTTCTTTTAATTCATAATATTTATCCAAATTATATCAATTTACATCAGTTTTAATGATGAATATTACTATCATAAATGTAATGGTGATAACAAGAATGGACCGGCAAACGTATATGGGATATTGTAAATCAAACAAAACATAATTATAGGGGAAATTGTAAATCAAACAAAACGTATAGGGGATATTGTAAATCAAACAGGACATACAGGGGAAATTGTAAATAAAACAAAACATTTAGGGAATATTGTAAATCAAACAAAACGTACAGGGGATATTGTAAATAAGACACGAATATATGTTGAGGTAACTTAATTATTAATTAGCTAGCTTTTTATCATCTGCTGCATTCATATCAGGGTCTTTCACAGCTTTATTTTACCTTATAATCAATGCACTATTTTTAGCGATGTGGATTTCCAAGTGTGAATTCCAAATGTTGCTTTTGGCCACGCTTCAACGCGTGTGCTAATTACGTCAGATTACACAATTAAGTCAATAATTGATTGTTGATCTTTATTGTCTTACTGTGCTGTATATAATTTGACTTTAGGATACTATATTTTACAATACAGAGAGAAGCAGCCAACTTGTCAAGAGATTGTTCATGCATGGACAGTGAACACAACTATAGATGGAGACTCTGTAGTAGTAATTCATAGGCAGCGAATAATAGAATCTACAAAACGTGCCATGAATCGCAATGAATTTAGTTATTACAAGAAGCCAAAAATAGTCTTTTCAGGGGAAATGGGGGAAGACTTAGGGGGCCCAAGAAGAGAATATTTTAGGTGAGAATTTTATTAGCCACATTTATAAGATATTGTGATATAGTTTTTGCCAGTTTTAAGTAACAGATATGTGAGTAAACAGTAATATAGTTTTTTTCCTGTAACATTCAGATTAACCTGTATATATGCATTTTTTTCTTGATGTGTAGCCATGCCACTAGTTTCTTGAACCAAGATTAATTGTCACATGTCAATCATCATTTTGATATAAAGAAAAGCTTCAGAACAAGGAATAGGAAGCACTGCTTTGCTTCAGGTAAATCTAAATTGTATAGTTCAATAAATAAGTGTACAAGAAAATGTGTGTTTAAAAAAGAATAATTGTGATTTCCTACTTCTTTCAGATTACTAATGCAGGCTGTTATGATGGATGTCTTTGAAGGAAGTCAATCATTAACTTTTAAGCATAGTCTAATGAAACTAGAAACTGAGGAGTATTTCTTCGCAGGGAAGTGTTTAGCTTGGAGTATTCTTCATGGTGGACCAGGCTTATCAGCACTTAACCCTTCTATGTACAACTATATTGTAGGTGATAACATCTCAACACCTTCAGTGGAAGATGTGACTGACTTGGATGCACGGTCAAATATTGACAAGGTACCCTCTTAATCAATAACCAATAAAGCATGGCTGGCTTTACAAATTTTAAGATTCAGAAAATGAATAATTGTAATAGTCAGGTCAGTGTTCTCTTAACCAGTGTTGCTGTTCCGTTGCCTTTCACAGTGCTACTGTCTGCAATCTATTAGCATTGATCATTACTTTTTATTTCTTGATATCTTGTCTCATATTGGCCACAATAACCTTTAAAATGAGATATTCTAGTAGTCCAGAATAACCATGACCTTCATGATGAATTTTGCTTGATTTTTGCAAATATTTGCTATTATTAGCTTTAACTGTTTAATAGATTTCCTTCAAACTTTCACACAACAAACTTTTGGGAAATGATATCCTTTGGGATTTACTTTTAACATGTAAGACAGACCAGACCTTTCACTCATTAATGACCTTGAAGGTCAAATCTAAATTCTTACTTGCTGTAGCATGCTTTTACTTATTTATGAATTAATTGACTTCATATTTAGACACAACATCCTTATATTAGGACAAGACCTTGTATCAAACTAATGTTGCTACTTACTTATGATCGAATTCGGCCATAATCGTCAACTTATTGAATTTTCTTTGATATTTGCTATACAGTGAAATTTGTTTTTATTAACTTGTTTGGATCACCAACAGTTTCAAATCTTAGTTTTTTTAATACTTTAAATTTTCATATTAAGTCTTAAAAATGAAATATTTAATTCTTAAAAAATGCAAATTTTAGTATTTTACTTTTTTAAATACCAGTACTTTAAGAATATAAAAATTCAATTTTTGTCATATTTTTCTCCATTTTAATATTTCATGAAACTTTTTATTTATGCCTGCTTTATGAGATGAGGGATATATCATTTGATTGGTAGGTTGATGGGTCAGTTAGTTGATCTATACATTGTCCATTTACCATATATAACTCGGCATGGCCTGGGTCTAAGAACTTTAAACGTTGTATAGGTATTGATCATGACTGGTACAGGACCTCTTTGTTTTTTTGGGTCACAAGGTGAAAATGTCAGTGTCAAAATGACCCTGTATGACAAAACAGTTTCTGATCAATAACTTGTCAGTTTATTTGTCTTTGACCTTCAAACTTCTAAGGTTTTTTGGTCATAGCCAGGAGATGACCCCTATCAATTTTGGCATCAAAGGGTTCAAAGGTCAAGGTCACATTGACTGTAGATAAAATGGTTTCAAATCAATAACTTAACAACCCATCGGCAATTGGCCCTCAAACTCTACTGATGCTGTCTTTGACCTTTTTTTAACATTCAAGTAACATCAGGTTAAACCCAGGTTAAAGATCTTTTAAAGTATACTTTGTAGATACCTTTCCATCTCAAACTGTTATCACTAAACACCCTCCTCTTAAAGTCATTGATTCGCACAGAGTGAGAAATCTCCTACTCCTAACTTGAAAAATAAACTTTTAATTTGTGTATTTTGCCTGTGGAAGGACCAGAAAATATAACAGTACTGAAATTTAAGTTTATGCCTTAATCTTTTCCTTGTGTTTTTTTTCTCCCACAATAGTTATGCAGAGCACAATATATATCAGACCTGGAAGAGATTAGTGATTGGATGATTGAACAGGGCCTTCCACCGATCACTTTACTGACAGATGAAAACAAGCAGCAGATGAAAGAGCTTGCTTTGAAAAACCAAGTCATATATAGGTATATTTAAAAAAAAAACACACTTTATTTCAGCAAATCATTTGTGAGCTTATGTGATATCTGAAACAGAGACCAAAGAGGCTCCTTCACATGTATTGCGGGTGAATAATATTAGAAAAATATAGAAAATATTCGTACTAAATTATAGTTAAACTGTGAACTCAATATTGAAAAATATTGTAGAATTAATCTGTCCAAAACTATGTACATGTAGACTGCTTCTGCTTCTTGTCTATACTGGCATACACACACTAATAATTAAGAGTATAAAAATAGTCTCATCTGTACTAACTGATCATATTGTCCTTCATTTTAATGAAAATACCTACACATGTTGGGGGGGGGGGGGGTGCTAAACTGAAAGCACTTTGCCATGTCAGTCGCTTGGTCTATCTGTCACCATCTTGTCCACTCTATTATTCCCATTCCCCCTTGAAGGATTTTCTTTTATCTTTGCTCTAATGTTCATGTCAACAAGGCAATGGAAACTATTTCACCACTTTTCCAGCCAAAAGTCAAGGTAACATTGGAGGTCAAAGGGCAAAATTCAGAAAATTTTGTATCTGCTCTGTAAATCTAACACCCTAAGAAGGATTTTCTCCAAATTTGTCTGAAATGTTAACTTCTACAAGATAATATGCAAAGCTCATGTCACCACTCTGCTGACTCAAAGTCATGGTTTAAATTTGAGGTTAAAGGTTAACTGTCAGACAACCTTATGACTCTTCTATAAATTCTTTACAAGCTAAATAATCTTCAAACTTGACTCGAGTGTTCACTTTATCGAGACAATTCAGTTTCTCCTCTGTAAATGTTGTTCCCTTGTGTGTTTTCTGGTAAAAATGGACAAGTAAGTCAAAACATATTTTGCCGACCCTGGAATAACCCTCATAGATTAATTCTGTATCTAAATTTGTGCACATGGACCAAATTTCATGACAGAAAAAAAAATTCAATGAATAGCCCTTATTTTTGAAAATATTTTTAAGGAAATACCTTGACCCTTCAGTTGAGGAACTGACAGATTTGTTATTATGTCTCCCAAAACTTGTGGGAGACATATTGTTTTTGCCTTCTCCGTCCCTCCGGTTGTCCGCTCTAACGGGACAATAATAATGTGGCTAGAGGGACAAAAGGTAACTGTTCTTTCTCTTTGATGTCATTCATTATGTCTCCCAAAATTTTTGGGAGACATATTGTTTTTGCCTTCGTTGTCTGTCCGTCAATCCGTCTAGTTGTCCGTCCTTCCGCATTAAGCTTGTCCGCCCTTCACAGGTCAAACTCCTGGTTGGATTTTAACCCGCACGTTCTGCCTCGCTGCACAAAATGGCCATCAGAGCTAAAAATAGAAAAGTCTTGTCCGGCCTTCATAGGTCAAACTACTGGTGGGATTTCAACCAAACTTTACAGGAGTGACCATACATAGTTATTAGAGACATGTGTTTTTGTGACAAAAACCCTTCTAGTTTAATCTGAGGGGTAAAACACACAAAACTGAATGAATCAGAAGGTATTACTCTGATGAACAATCAAATTGCAATACTTGTAACTCTTTTAAACACTTTTTGAGCTAGACAGAGGCATGACACAGCATTGATGGACAGACAAGAACAAATTTACAGATGGGGGCATAACAGACTAGAACTGCCACAAAAGTGACAATACCTCACTTGATCTCTATGACATAGGGTATTTGGTAGATAACATTTTACTCTGACTTAATTATTGATTTGTTGACCTCCCTTTGTAAATTACAATAGTCATTCATTTGTGTAAACTCTTGTTCTCTTCTTCAGAGTAAGTGCAGAAGCTCAACAGTTTAAAGATGGTCTTAGTTCAATCCATGGATTTTACGAAGTGTTAAAAGCCTTCAAAAAAGAAATGAAACCTGTTATGTGTGATACAAAAACTCCACTAAATGTCAACTTACTCAAATCAATTTATGAAGTCAACTTTAGTGAGGAGGGTTCAAATTTGAGAAAACAGGAAGATGATACTATGTACGCATTTGAATGCTTTCTTCAGGACTGTGAAGGTATGCAAAATAAATTTAAATAAATACTTTAAATTCTGATGTTTAACGCACTTAATAATGAAAGTATCGGAGGTGAGTTACTTTTTTATCCGCCTGTTTAAAAATTGTAGAATTAGATATTAATTGTCAGATTATAGGAACGCCCCTGGCGGGCAGCATCCACTTTTGTCTGAAACATATCTTTCTGTTTGTAACACAAATGGTCATTTTCACGACAACATCTGTGACATTTGTAATAAAGGTCAATATTTGCAAGTTCAAAGTTACTAAAGATGATGAAATATCCAGATATTGTCCATAGCATATCTCATATCACAGGATTTTAATGAAACTTAATAGAAATATTAACCACTATAAGAAGCTGTGTCGCGCACATGAATCAGGTTTCTAGGTCAGAGGTCAAGGTCACTGTTACAGGTCATTGAAAAAGGCTTGTCCAGAACAAACCTCTACATGCATTGAGGGATTTCAAATTAACTTGGCACAGATGTTCACCATTGTAAAGCAGAGTGTCAGTCGCAAAATTCAGGTCATTGCGGCTAAGGTCAAGGTCACACATAGGGTTCAAAGTTCAAATACAAAAAAAAAGTGTATTGGGACCATTTAATCATCATTTTTTGTGGGATTATAACACAAGTGGTCATTATCATCACTACCGCCATGGCACTTGTATTTTAGGTCAATTTATGCAAGGTCAAAGTCATTAAAGATGATGAAATATCTGCATTTGGTCTCGAGCATTGCGCCTACATGCATGGAATTTTGATACTTTATAGAGATGTTCACCACCATTAAATGTATTGCTTTATACAAGATCCAGTTCAAAAGTCAAGGTCACACTTAGAGCTAATTGCTATGCATATCTATAAAAAATTGCCCACATGTCCATCAAAAGCTTTTGTGACGTGCATATTTTGCGACTCCCTAATATTACCTAGTAACCGTCAATTAGGCAATAGGGGTCATATGTATTGTCACAAGAATCGGTAATGAACATCTATTTCTAAAGATATTGGGTATTCATGTTTTAATCAAAAATGTTTAACACTTGGTCATAATATATCATATGATAACCAAGAAGTCCAGTGTAAATGAAGGAAACTCTGGGTCGGAACCTGGGTAATAGGGGTTTAGGACAATAATGAGTTGTTATATGAAAGATACCATTATTAATTGTGATCCAAATAATCAAATCCTTTTCTAATAAATTTATTAATTATGGAAGGCTATTGTGTTCAAATTTTAATCAGTTTTTCAATTGCCAGAGTTGAATAGGGTCATAACTCATTCAAAAGTCATGGATTGTCATGTTCATAGCTCCAAACATCTTCATCTTAGAGAAAGTTTACATATGTTTAACTTTTTATGTTAGGGCCTACTATTAAATTGAATGGCAGTGACAGATTTTACTGAACCTTTTTCGTGTAAATTGAGATTCCTAGCTGTTTCATGACAAAAAAATTAGTAAAATTATTGAAATAAAATGTTAATTGGAATAATGTATAGTCAAATCAGTTTATTACATATGTTTTCACAAGTTTAAATTCTTGTTTGACTTCATTACTAGAAGTACATTGCCTGAACTGGTACTGAAATACACTCAACATTCATTTTGCAAATACTGGATTCTAAATGACTCGCATACAGTTTTGCTAGAACTGGTATGGGAAACATAGTACTGGAGTTGGTACAGCATTATGTTGGCAAGCACTTGACCTGGTAATATGTATGATACCCCCTTTACTGATGAATGTTTGTTTATTGCTTTGCAGTCTTCTTTTCTTACTTCAGTATATGTTTATTTCAAATTGTTACAGATAATGTGACCTGTGTCCAGATAAGTGACCTGCTGTCATTTTGGACAGGAGCAGTAGAAATACCACTACTTGGTTTTGAAACAAAGCTGCAGATTGGGTTTGTTTCAGACAACAGCCAACAAAACCTTCTGCCAGTTGCTCACACCTGTGGGATGATTCTAGATCTACCAAGAGGAATTTTGTGTCCAGAAAACTTTAAAACAAGAATGATTAAGGCACTTCAGTGGGGTGGAGAGTTTCATTTACCTTGAGGACATATCTAGGGTTACATATTGACATATGATAGATTTAAAACTACACAACAGATTTTTATATTTCTTAAAAGGAATGCATTATTTAGAAGCGAACTTGTCTTTCCTTTCTGTCTGTCAAACACTCAAAATAATTTCTGGAAAATAACTTGAAAGGTTGTTAATATATATTGGAAGAGACCATTAAGATACAGTGTTCAAAAAAATATATGTTTATCCTGCTTGATTATTTATTGAGATAAAAATGCTTGTCCTGAGTTGACTTCCTTACAGTCAATGATATTTCTTTGAAACTTACTTTTAGAGAAAAGTGATGGGATGTGCAGTGTAAGAGAACCATAACTTTACCTCAAGAAAAGTAAAAGATAGTGTAATGGCAAAGAACCATAGCTTTAAATTGCTTATTTGCTTGGACATTCATAACGACCTTGATTTTTGTTATTTATAAATGGATTGATCTATTTGAATATGATCTTGAAGGTCAAATTTTTGAAATCCTCTATTTTTTTCGGTAAATGGATATAACTTAATTTGTTATTTATGAATTGATTTACTTTATATTTAGATGACATTCATATTATTGAATGTTCACTGATTATAAGCTCACCTGAGCTTGCTCAGATTGAGGTTTTAGGATCGATGACTGTCCATCCATCATCCATCCACATTTATTTTGTTAACACTAGCAGTTACATTTTGCTTCAATCTCCATGAAATTATGTTAGAAAATTTCACCTTTTAATATCTCAGACGAGATTGATGCTTGATAATCTCAGCTAAAAAAAACTAGGTCACAGAAGCTTATAATAGGAAACTCTCATTAAAACTGTAGTGGCTACTGTTTCAGTCAAGATATACTTGAAATTGGTCAGGAAGGAAGGTTTGTAGCACAAGTTCCTATATGGGTTAGATATGATCAAAAACTAGGTCTTACAGCCAAAATATGGAAAAAACATTGTTTACACTCTAGTTGCTACTGTTTCAGTTCAAATATCCTGGAAATTGGTCAAAAAGTTTGTTTTGGTTATTTCCATCACTAGTTCAAATACGGTTATCTCATTTCAAAGGCTAGGTCCAAATATGGAAAAACCTTGATAACACTCTAGAACATTTTGTTTCAGTCCAAACACCTTGAATTTGATCAGAAAGTGTAAATTGGTGATTTCTAGCTCCAGCTGGAATATGGGTCATCTGTGTTCAATAACTAAGCCACACAGTACAAATATAAAAAACTTGGTTAACAATATAGAGGCTATGGCTTTACTTCAAATATCCTGGAAAATAGTCAGACAGTCTGGCTCAAGATTGAATATGGTTCATCTAAATTCAAAAACTAGGTCAAACAGTCAAAATATGGAAAAACCTTTTTAAAACTCTACAGGCTACTGTTCCAGTCCAAATATCCCAAAAGTTGGTCAGAAAATTTGTTGTTGTGATTTCTAGCTCAGATTTGAATATGGGCCATTTCAGGTCAAAAGCAAGGTCACTCAGTCAAAATATGTAACACTGTAGAGGCTATTGTTTCTGTCAAAATATATTAGAAATTAACAGAAACTATGTTTTCATGCTTTCAAGATCAAATACTAGGTCACACAGCAAATAATTTGGGAACATTTTGTAAACATGCGAGAGGCTACTGTTTCAGTTCAAGTATTCTAGAAATTGGTCAGAAAGTTTGTTTAGGTGATTTTTATCTGATGTCTGAATATGCGTTTTCTGGGTTCAAAAATTAGGTCACACGGCTCAAATATGGAACAACCTTGTTTAAATTGACATTTTAGGAGCAGAAACAAACATCAACAGTTTAAGATGATGACATTGGAACTGTTTTTCATTCACAGCTAACAATATTGATTGTTCCTAGTCTTAGTAATCGAGAAAGTGATAAAAAGGCCATCATGGCCTCTTGTTTTATAATTAGCTGTAATTTTGTAATTAACATAATTTATGGATTGTCTACATACCTTGGCAAAAGAATCTTAAAGGCTGAACAGACATTGACAATTAACTTTAAATGATATTAACAATTAATGTCTTTATAAATATTCACTGATGTTTGTTATGTCTGACAGTGTTTTTATGCCCCCACAATGTGGGAGCATATAGCGTTGCACTTGTCCGTCCGTCAGTCCGTCTGTACGGCCCGAAATCTTGTGAACGCAACTCCTCTTAAACCGCATGGCAGATTTTGCTTAAACTTACAGGGATGAACAACCTTAATGTGTAGATGGTAGTATAGGAAGGAATTTTCGCTGCGACCAAATTTAACAGAATTATGGCCCTTTGTTGATTTTTTCACTAGATACTATGTAGAAATTTTGTGAACGCAACTCCTCTTAAACCGCATGGCAGATTTTGCTTAAACTTACAGGGATGAACAACCTTAGGGTGAAGATGGTAGTAAAGGAAGGAATTTTCGCTGCGACCAAATTTTACAGAATTATGGCCCTTTGTTGATTTTTTCACTATATACTATGTAGAAATTTTGTGAATGCAACTCTTAAACCGGATGGCAGATTTTGCCTAAACTTCCAAGGATGAACAACCTTTATGTGTAGATGGCAGTAAAGGAAGGAATTTTTGCTGCAACCAAATTTAAGAGAATTATGGCCCTTTGTTGATTTTTTCATTATATACTATGTAGAAATTTTGTGAACGCAACTCCTCTTAAACCGGATGGCAGATTTTGCTTATCCGGCAGATTTTGCTTAAACTTCCAGGGATTAACAACCTTAATTTGTAGATGGTAGTAAAGGTAGGAATTTTTACTGCGACCAAATTTAACAGAATTATGGCCCTTTGTTGATGTTTAGTTTTCAACTTGTGGCACATGTAGTCCAAAAAATATTTGACCTAGAGTTATAAGATTGACAGAACAGTGGCGTGTGGGGGCATCCGTGTCCTATGGACACATTTCTAGTTTACTTTTGTAAGAAATCAATAGATTATTTTTATATTTTTGGACAGGGCAACAACTACAAAGCTGAATTGAATTTGACCTTTGAGGTCAGATTATTATGCTCCCCGAAAAATTTCGGGGGAACATATAGTCGTCGGGTTGTCTGTCAGTCCGTCCATCCGTCAGTCCATCCGTGCATACGTCCTGAATTTGTGTCCGGCCCATAACTTTGTTATTTGAAGTCTGATTTTAAAACTATTTCACAAAAATGATCACCATATTGAGATGACGTGTTGCGCACAACATTTGGGTCATAACCTTGAAGGTCAAGGTCACAGCATGACCTTGCAGCAAAATTTTGTCCGGCCCATAACTTTGCTATTTGAAGTCGGATTTTAAAACTATTTCACGGAAATGATCACCATTTTGAGACGATGTATCTTGCGCAATATTTGGGTCGCTACCTTGATCTTGCTACCTTGAAGGTCAAGGTCACAGCATGACCTCACAGCAAAATTGTGTCCGGCCCATAATTTCTTTATTTGAAGTCGGATTTTACAACTTTTTCATAGAAATGATCACCATATTGAGACAATGTGTCACACGCAACATTTGGGTTGATTTTACACTTTGAACTTTGTCTGTGACATAACTCTGACACTACAAGAGGTATACCTTTGTGTCCAAAACCTATTTGGAGAGCATCACCCGGTTCAACCGGCTCTTGTTTAATTAAGGTTGAGTTTTTGTGAACAAATTATACTACCTCTGAAATAAATACTGAAACAACATAATATTTGACAGTATTTTCATTTTGGTGTATAGTATATCAGGACTTTGGATGAAAAGTGTTTTGGGCAACAGTCTTGGGGTCCACTGTAGCAGTGTTTTTTTGTGATTTTTGTCTTTGTTTTGTTTTTTCTTTTTTGTTTATGTTTATTTTTTTTTTAATTTTGTTCATTTGATAAATGGTTTCAAAAGCTAATTTATTGATCTTAACTAGACTTAATATTATCTCTTTTAGAATAATTTTTTTTGTAAATATATCTTTTTAAATTATTTTTAAATAAGTCAATGACTATTATTTTAAAGTTAAGGTCAAATGAATAGAAGAAAGAGTTAAAAGTATACCATATTTTACTTATATCTAGGTTTGATAAGTACTCTTGCTTTAATTGGTGCCATAATGTTTTTTTTGTTATTATGTTGTTTTCTTAGTATATCATATGTTTATAAGTACCCTACCGGTTTAACCGGAGCAGACTTTAGGTTTAACCTCTGTCCGTCCGTCAGTCTGTCCATCCACAAAATTGAGTCCCGCGATAATGCGAAAAGCACTGAAAATATTGTTTATGGAATTTGATATATGGATAGATAGCAGTCTGAAGATTATGTACATCTTTTTTTGGTGAAAAATTTGGTTGCTATGGCAACAAATAGGCTTCAAATATGGCAAATATAGCAATATTTTTCATTACTCAAAAAGTAAAGAAAACATTTTTATGAAACTAAAGATATATGTTACTGATCATTAACCTTATCATATGTGACAAGGTTTACAACTGTAGCACAATTTTCAGAATTTAGAATTTTCATAAAATTGGAGGTGATTTTTTTTTATAACTTTTTTATTTCATAATGTATCTACTATAAACTTCATATATATGTGTCTTATTATTACTCAAATAATTTGGGAGAATGTTCAATACTCTAGCTTGACTATTTGTAGAATTATGTCCCCCTTGAACTTAGATTTTTTTTTCTAAAAATTATTATATTTTACTCAAACTTCTTCATTTCTTATAGCATTTCCTTCAAACTCCCACATGATAATAATATGACAAGGCTTATAAATCTAGAATCCATATTTCCAGAATTATCTCCTCCTTAATTTTTGAATTTTTCTTACTCATTCTTTAACTTTCTTATTTCTTTATGGATTTACTTCAAATTTAAAAGAAATTCATTGTCAAGACCTACTTCACTACACCTACTTTATATGTGATTAGATCTATAAGACATTGTTTTCCATGATTATTTTCATTTCATCTTGAAATTTACTTGAATTTTTCTTTAAATTTTCTTCTTTGTTACTATAAATGGTATATTTTTTATTATTTTTTTTACTTTCTTTTTTGTATATATATGTATATAAATGGTATGTGCTTTAAACTTTATTTTAAGAGTTATCTCTTTGTTTAAGAATTTTGCTTTTAAAAATGTTATATTCTGGTAACAGCCAGGGATGTTTAAAGATTTATCCTCAGAGTCTCTGTCAGTTGGTCTGTCTGTCCGTTTCTAAAAACTGTTTCCTGGGACTTTTAAAACATTGAAACTTTTCCAACAAATTTACTTAAAATAGAGAAAAGTTGAAACATCAGTTATACATATTCATTCTGAGTAATTGGATCTTTTGATCATCTGTTGTATTAACATAATAAGGGAAACATTAAAATATTACTTAGATACAGACAAACTAAGCACTCATGTCATTCATTCATTCATTTAATTACATAATTCAATGACCAGTGGCCCTTCAGAATGTTGCTGGGGTTCTAACTGGTAGGGGACTTATGGATTGCTTGCAATACTATGATAATTGCTTGTTGATTCTGGAATAAAAATTTTAATTTCAAGATCTTCATTGTTTGACTTTCTTTTCATGAATTTATTGTGCATGCAAGTTTTATGCCAGTCTTGAGCTTTCTAGCTAGTTTGGATTGGGCAATGCCTACAGTAAGTATGGGGTTCAAAGAATGAACCAAAGTGGAATATAAAACACATCCTATTTACAATATTATTAGGTTATCACAGTGAAGGAGGAAAGAGTAAACACATAATTACTTTAATTATAGATTATGGGTAGTACATTCCTTTAACATAACATTCCTTAGCAAAATACCTTCATGTATATTAAACTCAAAATGAATGAAATTAACTCAAAATGAGATAATATTTAAGTTAGAAGGAAACGTAGTAATTTTCTTTTAATTCAATTGTTTTTGTAACAGTTATCAATTGTTATTTTTGTGAACAAGTGGACATTTTCTTGTAGTAGGTATGAGTTTATTAAAATTGACGCATGAAATGACACTATTTGAAGGACGATAAATGCCTTATTGGGGGTTTAAGATCAAAAGATTCCTACTCTGGTAGACTCTAGCTAGCACACGGTGATAGGGCGTTTACCACAACTTTTCTGCGCAACGTCAAAATATCATACTTCTGACCGAGACACCGTTTATTTCTGGACAAAATGAGCCGTGACACAACAAAACCAACATAGTGCGTTTGCGACCAGCATGGATCCAGACCAGCCTGCGCATCCGCGCAGTCTGATCAGGATCCATGCTGTTCGCTATCAGTTTCTCTACTTGTAATAGCGTTTGTAAGCGAACAGCATGGATCCTGATCAGACTGCGCGGATGCGCAGGCTGGTCTGGATCCATGCTGGTCGCAAATGCACTATGTTGGTTTTGTTGTTAGAAATCGCAATAAATCGGCATCAACACCTGTTTTATGCGAATTAAGTAACAACTCAGGCCTACGGCCTTTCAGTTCAATTCATCAATCTACATTTTAAAAATCCAAACCTGTGCTCAAAAGCCGATAAACAGTAAGATATAAGTTGTTACTAAATTAAATATTTAAAAATAACATGATCTGATACTAACACTCTTTCAAAACATTTTATCTCTTTGAAAATAATTTAATTTTCCTTAATTAGAGGATATGAAAATTTTCTTATTAGATCTAAATTTATTTTGACTACAGTATCGGTATCCTTATCAGTTAAGATCTGGCTTTCATGTTTTGTTATGAATGTAAATAAGCCCACTACCTTGATTGAGTTGCGCAGGCACTGCCTTTTCTTATAACCTCTTGGTGACTCTTTACAAGATTTCAAGAGCCGTTTTGATTTTCTTTTAGACAATATCCATAAGAGGACTTTTACTTTTATTCTTTTGTGGCGTTATAGTCATAATTCATGTATTAAAGGAATGCTTTTTGAAAATGAAGGCAATAGTTTTGTCGTTCATTGCAAAAATAGTACAAAGTGCTATTAAGGGTAAGCATTTCCTTATTTCATGGAAAAGTACATTGTGAGAGGATATGCTCAAATACTGACTTTCAACTGACATACGTTTTTTCTAAATAATCCTGACAAAATGGCTCAAATGTTTTATCTAATGATGGTGGATGCAAACATTTTTATTTCATGCACACATGAACAAATCGATACAGGTTATTTAATTCCGCATTTAAAGCATTTTTCAACACAACTAAGAAATTTAAATGATCTGGAAGCATTTAGAATATTGTCAATCACTGAAAATTGACTCAATTATAGTCCGATCAAGTGCAAATTAATAATAAAATAAACGAAAAAAATTGAATTATAGTGAAAAGTAAGGATACCAGCTCTATAATTTTGCCATAAACCGTCTTATAAGTACATTCTGGAACTAGTTATAGGCATTTTAATTGTTAGAAAACAGACAGTCCGTCAAGAACCTCGGTCCGCAGAAACTGGTATAACACAACAGCTTCCTCTCCGCATGTTGGCATCTCTTTTCTACTGTCGTTCATTAAAAATGTACACAGTTCAAACACTGTTTCCTCACATACCATAGGTCCTTTGAAAATGCATTCTTCTGAACAGGCATCTATCTGGTTGTCTGTGACATTACACAAATAATCTTGAACTCCAAACCGTTCTGGACATGTATACATTACCACTGGTCTGCCATTCGGAGAGGTTTGGTTTTTAGAAGGTCTTATTCTGTGACTGTTCCACAAAGAAGCTATTTCATTTAGTTCTTCCTGTATATAAAAAATAACATTTTTGTAAAACATGGTATATATATATTACACTTAACTTGGCTTTGGAACTTAAATCAATTCTAAAACATGACAAATTCGATTTCATATTTGAGCCGCGTCATGATAAAACCAACATAATGGGTTTGCGACCAGCATGGATCCAGACCAGCCTGCGCATCCGCGCAGTCTGATCAGGATCCATACTGTTCGCTTACAAACTCTATAACAAGTATAGAAACCGATAGCAAATAGCATGTATCCTGATCAGCCTGCGCAGGCTGGTCTGGATCCATGCTGGTCGCAAACCCATTATGTTGGTTTTGTCGTGACACGGATCATTTATGTTTTTCTTTATTTATTGCGCTTTTTAATTAAATGACCAAGCGAAAGTCCCCTCACTTTTTCGGCTATACAACAACTCTTTCAAAAAATATTGGTCACCAGGCATTAATCTTCGATCTGCATGAAAATCCAACACAAAGACTTCACAAAAAAGTAAAGAAATAGAAATTAAGAGAGACTATTTTTTAGAGTCATTTTTCATGAGCATCATGCAGCTCTAGGTAACTTAACGATATTTCAGGAGGCGTAAACGATATTTCTATCACCTCCAGATTCATGGTAATTTTCATGAAAAATTTGAAAATGTATCTGAATGTTAAATATTGTAAGGTAACCAAAAGGAAGCAATTTACACATTTTCAATGCCACTTACAACCACCGTAAATTACTAAAAAAGTGGTCGAAATATGCATAAATAGCCCTTTCAGCGTTAGTACCGCAGTAGAAAAAATAGTTGTGTATACTGAAAAATCAGTCATTAATTGCACAGAACATGTAAAATATTACTTGAATCTTTTTACATATACTAAAATTTTTGTTAATTTTTATCAAGTTTGATTTTATTGAAATATTTTGTCTCATCTGGAGACATGCAGCTTTTATCTCAAATAAATTGTCGAGGTTCATTTCGTTATAAAAATGATTAACCCATACCTGTATTAAGTTCATGAAACAAAACTGTAGGATAGCTTTGTCAACAAAATTTCCAGTGTAGCACCCTATACTGGCTAACATACCAAACATATCCATCCAGTATTGAGCGTTATGCCTCCTGAGGAAGCCCCACCAATGCTCTATACGCTGATTGTGGGTGCTTGACCCTTCAAGGTAACACGTTTCAGTGTTATGCTCGTTTCCTAAGCTTCTCAGAAACATTATCATCTGTCTAACATAGCAGTTTTCTGTGCCCATATCAGCTCTGATACGCGCTGGACAACCTTTTATATTTCGCACGGCATTTATGAAGTATCCCGCGACAACCTTTGGATCATTATTCGTTCTATGAGCCTCAAGCCATATTATATATCTTGAGAAACCGTCCACGGCTCCGTGGATACAAATCCCAAAGGGCTTCAACTTGTCATATCCATCTATGTGCCAAAGGTAATTAGGCCCAAGATTAGAATATATTCTCCGCTGAAGACGGTTTCGACGCCGTTGTTGTACACCAATAGGATCTATAATTAACAGAAGTTCACGAATGGTTTGCTGGGTGACAACATATCCATTCTGTAAGCATTTAAGATGCATCATTTTGTATCCATGTAACATGCCAGACTGTTGCATTTCATTCATCACAAATAAAGCAACTTCAATAATATCACTAAAGTGCACACGTCGATACAGATTTAAACGCTTTAAAGTCCTTTTTAATGTACGCAAACTTACATTTTGACCATCTGATTTTAGTTTATCCAAGATTTCTGAATAATTCAAGCCAAGCAAGAAATAATCATGTATTCTTTTATCCATAACTGTATCACATACTATACAGCAGATGGCGTTTTATAAAATAAGGGGCACTACTCGGTGCGATGACCAATGTTGTCATCCTATCTGCTATGTAGGAGTTATAAAGTCCTACGTAGGAGTTTAAAACTCCTAATTAGGCTTTTTAATCTCCTACGTAGGACTTAAAAAGTCCTACGTAGGAGTTACAAAGTCCTACGTAGGAGTTTAAAAGTCCTACGTAGGACTTAAAAAGTCCTACGTAGGAGTTATAAAGTCCTACGTAGGAGTTAAAAAGTCCTACGTAGGACTTAAAAAGTCCTACGTAGGAGTTTTAAACTCCTAATTAGGCTTTTTTATCTCCTACGTAGGAGTTACAAAGTCCTACGTAGGAGTTAAAAAGTCCTACGTAGGAGTTAAAAAGTCCTACGTAGGAGTTTTAAACTCCTAATTAGGCTTTTTTATCTCCTACGTAGGAGTTACAAAGTCCTACGTAGGAGTTATAAAGTCCTACGTAGGACTTATAAAGTCCTACGTAGGAGTTATAAAGTCCTACGTAGGAGTTATAAAGTCCTACGTAGGACTTATAAAGTCCTACGTAGGAGTTATAAAGTCCTACGTAGGAGTTATAAACTCCTAATTAGGCTTTTTTATCTCCTACGTAGGAGTTTATTTTTTTATAGAACATTATGAATTGGCACCAGGACGCTTCCGTACCATTGAAATAGAGTGTTATCGCATAAAAAGTCAGGGATTATTATTTATGGAATATGGAAATCAAAATGTCGGCAAAGAAAAGTGTCGTGTGCTGGTTTTTGTTATCGGTTGGAATCACTATTGTAACAAGTACAAAAGTGAAAGTAGCGGTCTATGAACATGTTGTCATATCACCTGACGACCCTGAAGCTTTTTTCACGAGACAGGAAGCTTTCCAGTGGATGTCAAAAAATTTAAATGTCTTTGATGAGCAAGCCCGAAAAGCGTCTGAACAGGTATTTATGTTTTCATTATTCAATTAATTGTAAAACCTTAGAAAGATTTGTGAGAAGAATAACTCGAGGATACCATAACGCACCAGTGCGTCATTTGTTTTCCGATTAACGACACTTCACCATGTGCCTAGTCTACAGGGCGGGCCTTAACCATTGATTTGAAAATGCCATATTTAAAATTCTTGCTGTTCCTTTAATCATGATACCCCCAAAACCAACCTCCAACATTTTAACTAGAGCTGAATTCTTCATTCGAAATTTGAAATTTTGCCGTTTTCGTTTTCAATTTAAACGTGATATTGTGTTACTTTACAATTCACAAATCTTAAAAAAATACGAAAAAAGTATGAAAGCATATTTCTAAAATACTGTAAACTTCGAATGTTGAAATAACATTTTACAATTACACATTTCTCTACACATTAACTCAGAAGTTTTTAATGGAATACCTGGGGTGTTTAATGTTTACCTTTAGAACGGGCAGCCGTCCAAAAACTCTCAGATAAGACGATAAATTAATTGGTAAGTGGATGGATATGCAATTATTTCATTACGGCGAAGGGGATTAATCAACCGTTTAACGTATTATCAAGTCTTCTTTTTTCGCACTTAAATATTTGATAATTCTCAAAAGCTTGTTAACTCATATCTGTTATAGATGAAATAACTCGCTGTCGATATCAATTTATTAGAGTTTTCACCTTTGTCCGGTGCTACAACAGACTGATAAAATATGTACATTACAATTATAATCATTCCATTTATCTGACGATAATAGAAATTATATCCATTTATAAACTAAGTAATGTAAAAACGAAAAAGGCTAATTAATTTATATGATTTTTTAAAATATCTTATTTTTATATTTCTATGTTCCACTGCCTTCTGTTTTTAGACCTGGCAATCAATTTTTATCTAGTTCTACATTTTACGTATAAGTCGTTTCCACTTAACATAATGACTTTCAAATATTAAGACGTTGCTTTCATATTTCAAATGTTTTCGATACTTCATTGCAGGGGGCAAAGATTATTGTTTTCCCGGAGTATTGTATAACAGGGTTTGATCATTCACGTAATTCGATTGTTCCTTTCTTAGAAGACATTCCGGATTCTAGTACAGACTGGAATCCGTGCATGGAGCCAGATCGTTTCGCTGATACACTTGTATTAAGAAATCTAAGTTGTATAGCTCAAATGTACACAATCTATTTTAGTAGCAAACATGGGTGGACATTAAAATGTGTGACAAAAATGACTGATAAAACATGTCCGCACGACGGCCGATATCAGTTCAATACAAAATGTGATTTTTGATAATAATGAAAACGTGGTTGCTAGATACCACAAACTTCACATGTACGACGAGACACCGCTTTTTTGATCCCGCTCCCACTGCTGAACACGTGTATTTTTGATACACCCTTTGGAAGGTTTGGAACAATTATCTGTTTTGACATTATGCAAAATGAACCAACACAAGTGTTGTTGAATAGGTACGCGTATTAAAAATTTACTAGTAACATCTGCAATGAACGTTTTTCTTGCCATTTATATTACCGCAACAAATGTATTCAGGACTGGCTAAGAAGAATGGAATAAACGTCATTGCATCAAACATCAGAAACTCTTTATATCAAATGGCAGGATCGGGTATAATCGGAAATGATATCCAAAGTTTATCTGATATTAACACTAATGGCACGGAAGGTATTTTACTAGTGTCTGAGATAGAACCTGAAGTTACAAAAACATATGCTCCAAACACAAAAGTGTCAATAAACAGTTCTGGTAAAATTAAGCAATTCATTAACAAAACATATGAAGGTACTTATCATTTCGGTTTAAATATGTCTTACGCTATCATGGCAGGTCAATCTGGAATTATAACGGCGTGTAAAACTGACGTATGCTGTGTTGTGACGTATCAATTCAAATCACGCGACGAAAACGAGACAATCATTCTTAGCGTTGTAGATGAACTGATGTATGAGCCTGGGATAATACACATGCAGTATTGTGCCGTGTTTTAAATGTAAACCACATACTATTCATTCGTGTGATTTACGACGACATTTTCGTAATAAACTCTATTTTTGCTGACATTAAAATACAAGGATATTTTGACAAGGGTGTAACTTTTCCGCTTGTGACTACTATTGACAATAACAAATTAACTATGGATATGGACAAGTACACTTTCGACGATAAAAATGCAATACTGCATTGCAATCAGTTTGAAAATCCTCTTTTAGCCGCAGTTGTATTTAACACACTTCACTTAGACGTCATGAAAACAAGTGCATCTAGTAATGTTGCAAGTGAGACTACATTATCGTTGTCCACTGTACTATTGATATATATCTATAAAGCATCTTAGATCCAATTTTACTTTTGACAGTCATTTGCACGTTTTCGAATTATATTTTTTTTCGTCATTCTAATAACGAATTGCCTCATAACGTTCAGAATGCAAGAAACTGTGATTTGTTTTACGACTCAAAACATTGTATGTGCGTGTGTTCTTAACAATTCTGAAGCACCTGGTAAATTATTCTTATTTAAGTTTATTGAAACATACCTAGTGCGAGAATGACTCTGTATTTATCTATTGCATATATGTACTGTACATTTTCAGAGTTGATAAAACATTCATTGCACCATATGTAACATATTCTATACGTAATGACTTTAGTGCTAACAGTTGCTTAATTTACCTCCTCCTCCGTTACTACGGTGTCCATGAATCTTAGCTTGCACTTTCGATGTATTTTTTACAAATGTTTATATATCTTTGTGTTATATCAGTATACAAGTTCAAGTAACATTTTCCTATACCTACAGTTTATTTGGAAACTATAGAAGAAAAACGAGCAACAATTCATACCAGTTTAAAATCTTCATTGCACTCCTTAAAATTTTAATTAGTGTTCTAAGCAAAAATTCGACTTGAAAATATTTATTTGTTACTTGAACTTCTCCGCATTCTGGCTCGTCTTCCGATCACGTCTTTGACAATAATAATAATAAAATTAGTTTAAGAGTTTGGATTTAAACAAAATATAATTTGTAACATTAATTTGTCTTGTAGAAATCAATACTTTACAAATTATATATATCCCTTATGCTCGTCTTACTTTAATTAAGATTTAGTCGGTTTGGTAAAAGCAAGTTTAACAGTTGTATTTTACAAGCTACCGTCCATGTCGTTAGATCTTCTCCAATAACAATGAATTTAAAACAATGTGTTCAAAAACGTTAATCAACAACAATCTGCAAGATTATTACATTTACAAAGATTTGGATGACAATTTGTGAATAACCATGAAAATAATATAAGGCTAAAGTTCCTATTGAATAGAAATATTCTTAGATAATCTTGTAAAATAAATTTGATTCATAATGATAATTTTACACACGTACATTGATATAAAGTCTGGAGAAGATCAGCTCAAACGTTTTGAAAAGGTCTTATACGAAAACCTTTCAGATTAATTGAACAAATATCTAACAATTATCATAAATGAATCGCTAAAAATGTATGCGAAAGTATGGTATGTTATTATTTACGTTCAGTTTCTTTAAGTATCATGAAAATAATTAAATATATTTTATTTCGCTTGTTGAAATAAATCGTTTCAAGGTAAAATATGACACGTACATAATATAATGCTTACAAGGTTAAACGCAAAACAATTGTATATATCTTGAGATGAGAGTAACATGTATATGTGGCAGTGTTTTCTATTCAACTATTCACAATACTTTAAATTAAAGATTAGCTAAAAGGCGTTTCTGAGGTACAAATGGGTACATTAGGTCTTCCTAGCTATTTGTAAAAAAGATAGACAGTCACCATGTGACATTTTAAGTGTCTATTTGACATAGGTTCATGTCATAAGGAACAAAGGCTCATTTACTTAATGATTACTAATAAGTATTAAATTAATAAATTCCTTCTTTTTGTAAGGCTTATCTTTTTACTTAAAGACTATACATGGCGTTTTCTGAAGCGGCACAATTTGACTTGGTGTAGTCGTTAGCTGGCAAATCCGGTACCTTCCGAGAACAGACCCATTCAAATCGATCGATATTGCGTTATTTAAAATGTTGCTGTATTGTACGACTTAAGTGTTTCTTTTATCGACTTGTTCAATCGAATCGAGTCTGCAATTTTCACCCTAAGTATTTGTTTTCATTTGTTGTTTCCAAGGATATTCCTTTTAAATATTCTTTTGATCAAGAATTCGCATTTTAAAGTTTTAGTAAAATACACATCTTTACAAAACCTTATTTATTGTGAGTTTAAATGAGTTTGTTTCTCTTTTTAGGCTAGATATTTATGATAAAGCATGTTAGTTTGTGAATATGTATACATGGCACGACTGTTCTAACAACTGAACGGGGCTATCTTTATTTTAGGTTTTTATTGCAAATTTATTTGCAATGTCCTTCAGACTTATAAATTATTACACAACATAGTAATAATAGTTCTTAAAACATATTAATGCGTAGCTTTGGATTAAGAACACGTGATTATTCATTATTAATATTTTGTATGAAGATGTAATGATACTTAATTTGCACCATTTGTAAAGCCTGATCTATATATACCGTTAGTGGTACCATTATATTTTTGTTCTTTTGTACCATTACATAATAAATATTTGAATGATCATTGTACATATGCACACTTGCATTGACATTACTTTCTGTATAACATGAAAAATACTCTGAACTCGTAAGAAAATTGCTAAAATACATTTTGTTAATAACATGCGCCAAAAAGAAAACTTGACACTCGGTATTTTGGGACAAGATTTTCAATTTTGAAGACAATGACTTTAGGTAAAGGCAGTGCACAGAATATATGGACATCATCTGCAGTAAAACAGACACATGTCTCACCGTTTTTCTTTTACGTTAATTAACGTATATTAAGTCGGACTACCCTCGAAAATAAAGTATACAAAACGATTAACAGTGGGAAACGGGTGTCCAGAAACGATTTTGACCATATCTACAACTCATACACCGACACAACGAATCCACATGGATGTTAGAAAACATATGGAAACTGCTCGAGAAAGACGTCGCATTTGCTTAAATGCAGAGGACTCCTTAACCAAATACGTCGACCAAGCTCCTCTCAGATGGGTTTCGGGGCTACGAGACGGCCGGTCAAAACTTGAACACCGGTATTCCTCTGCTTCCTTCTGTTTCAAAACTGCCGTATGGGTCTAGCGTTGTCTTGAATAAATGAAAGCAGGGCAGGTTGCAAAATATGACTGGACAGCAGTTATGCTCCCTTGAACAACACCACAAAGGATAATTTGTGTGCACAAAAACTGCGATACCACCGTCAGCTTCGCAGACGTAGACCGCAGTACAAAGTGAAGCTCAAGATAAATCAGATTCAAATGTTTTTGATTGGACCTTAAGTGTCACTTAGCCCATACAGGTAGGTTGAGGCGATGGAGAGTTGTTAAAATTGGTTCATTATGAGTTTCAGGGAGCGATTTCTGACAGTTTTTGTTGTTACCTTATCACCAAAAACCTCTCTTGGCAACTGCCACGGTTTGCTACAATCGAGTCCGTATGTTAGAAATTAATTGTCACGAGCAATTAAATATTCTTGCGACATGATAAGAGTGACCAGTATGTAGATTCCATATATTGTTGACGTTCGTCATTTGCAAGACTTTTCTTTTAATTTATCAAAATGACAGTTTAATTTGATTTTTTAATTTCATAGGCAAACATGCACACGAATTTAGTGAAAGCACGTTTATTCCCTGTTTCCATCTTTCAGGACTACATGGTCTCAGAATACACACGACAGTAAATTAACAAAAGCCTTACAGAGTAACAACGTTTTCGATTTTAGGAATACAGTTGAATGTATTTGATAGGACACTAAAAGAAAACATACAAAATGTACCTGCGTGAAGTTTTCATTTTGGCCCAATATGGATACAAAATAAAAAAGAATAGTCATTACCACTGCGGATGATTAAAATAACAAGAAGAAAGAACTCTTGACTCTTTTTATTATTCATCTTTGTACATGTATATATCATTGACACCTTTTTCATATATATTGTCTTTCAAGATATAATATTAAATTTAAACATTTGTACAAGTGGTTTAATACACATAATACATACACAATATACAGTTTCATAAAGGGAATGTTTATTAAGATAAGTCATCAAAAATAAACATGTTTATATGTCAATGTAACATTTCTCATGAAAATAGAGTTATATTATAAAGTTTGAAGGATTATATAAAATACGAGGTTACAAGCTAAGGAATAGAATTTATAATTCTAACACTCCTCGTGATTTTGTCGCTAAAGACACTGGTTAGGGACTGCTTGTATATGCGGCTGTTATGTTTTCTCCCTCGATTATATAATTTGCAAAGCCTTTTTAAGCGACAATGATAAAGCATTTAATTGATATTTTCAGTTCTTATAATATTTTCTTTTCATATAATACGGAAATAATACCTCACATACACTAACGCCACAGATTTGAACCAAATCAGTTAATAAAATATTTTGACAAAACGGCACCAGTCTGTAATGACGTCATCCTAAGTATACAACTCATTCATAAACGCTGACGTCATTTCAAACAAATAAGAATGATAAATGGGGCACTGATGTAAACACAGTACAATTCAGTCTAAGATATAAGTTTTATTGTTGAAAACTTGATAAAAAAACATTTTTTTTTCTTTTTATTTCTTTTGTTTAATAAATTCTAATTCTTAGCAACAGTAGGTTGCAAAATCGAACAGCGTTATACGAAAATCGGCACTGGACGTTATTTCCGCTTGAAAAAATAACATGAGTGATCAATTCGTGGGCTATTACTACGCATCAAAACTCCAAACCAATGTTAAATAACCGATAAACACCGCTAAGACCGCTATTTTTTCTTAAATATAGATGGATATAACTCATTAGGTATTGTTTATTACTGTCAAAGTGGTTTATCTGATGGCGAAAATAAATAGAAATATCTGTCTACATTATCATGATTTCAAACTGTTCTGCTAGTAATCCAGTTTTATAATAAGAGCAACTGCAAGACTTAAACACACGAAAATCGAAATTATAGAAAGGATTGATAAAATCTTTAGCCAACCATGATTGTTATCTGGACAAGGTTTGTACAATGCCTTTAGAATATCTAAAATGTTTCTTTTGATGGTCAGATTAAATATTATACCAGCTGTACCAAAAATACTTGCTATGGCATCATCTTTGTCGTCACCCAAAAAACGAAAGACATGATGTCTGTTTTCTTTGTCTAGGCACTCGTATGAAAATAGTACCAGTAGGAGTAGATCTGCTACTTGAAAACATGAGGTTATCACACTGAATGATAACGAGAGAGTGTCGAATGTATTTCTTGTTTTTCCTCCTTTCCTTATAGATATGTATCCAAACAAATATTCCAAACAGCCTGACAGCATTTTGCATATAACAGACACCATGAAAATCCAGTGATATTCATTCAATGCAAAGTCACAGGCATTGTTTCCAGTATCTTCTATCTCAATGTCATTTTGACGCAGTCCCTCAAAATTTATCCAGTCAAAGATGACCCCAACGATGAAACACGCTATTCCAGCAAACCAGAGAACCTTTGAGCAGCTACACTTCATTGTTTTATTGTTGACTTCAACTGATATTAAGAAATATAAACAAAATGATGAACAAAATGTATTATTTATGATCACATCATGCAATATATCGAATTTAATTAAAGTGACATGATGCTCATTCTTTCCATTGTCATGTTAGTATATATATATATATTATTGAAAGGGATTATGACAACATGTAAACTTATTTTGACTTTCACCCGTGCATAAACTATAAACACTTGGATGGACATAATGTCACTTTAACGTTTTTGTTTCTCATTCATAAAGTATTTTGCTGCATTGAATTTTTAGTTTTACCAATGATACCTAAACTTACCAAACAGAGTTAAAATATACAGGTAAAATATTATCAAGATGATATAAAATTCCTGTAGGAATCTCTTAATTCAAGTGTTTTAAAACAAAAAGAAAAAAATATTTTCAAAATGTTGTGCAATCAATTCATTGATTACAGCTTATACTTATGTGTTCAATTTGAATCTACTGATCAATATTTACGTAATTTGATCATTATATATTGAGAGATTATAATAAATATAAATTGACTGAGATTTCAAATGACTAAATATAGATTTCATGAAAAAAAATCTATTCGTTAAATATAGAAATACCACGTTCATAAACATTTTGTACTAAGTTGACTCATTACAATGGTTTGCGTTTGAACAAATATATTTTTGCAACTTATCAATAAAGTAAATAAAAATCGTTGCAAATTGAACTACAATATTGGAAGGTTCATGGCAATATAATATATTGTTTAAGTACCTGTATCTTAATAATTAATCGTATTATATTTATTTCTCATAACGTCTTGTTCATATTTCCAATAAAAATGTTGAGCATTAAAATACAAAATGCATTGTACATGTACATATATTAAAACTTCCGAAATCGTTAGAAAAAATGATACAAAAGATTCGCACCAATATAACCAATGTTAGACAGTTGCTGTACATAAATATATTTGATTTACATGTGTGATAAAATAAGATACAAGTACTTTGTTCTTTCACAATTTTACAATGCACTGAATGTGGTATTTAAACAAAATAATCATATCGAAAAGCTGTCTGAAATGACATGCAATGTAACGTTTATTTTATAATCCATTAATAAAAAATAGATATAGTATTCATAATGAATGGAAAAATCTTTTTATAAATTAAAAAAGAAAATACTTACTTTGATATATTCTGTAGTTAACTGAGCGGTTATTGTCGTAGGTTTATTTCATTTATTCTTTCTCCTCCACGGAATGACTCTATTTGGCGAGGGTGGCAAACTGTCTAGTATAAAAACCTTTCGATTGGAAAATCCGTTGGAAAAACCGTCGGTTTTCGAAAAATGATTTAAACGTCAAAGAAAAAACATTTACTTGGTAAACCTATGATACCAGTGAGATATGTTTCAGTTATAGTTTTTATTAAACCAATGCATATAATATGCAACTGGTTATAACAACAAACAAATAGAAAAATAGCAGTCAAAATCACTTATATCACAATAATATTTTATACGTCAAAGATAAAACATTTATTGGTAAACCTACGATATTACGCAACATAACTGGATCAGGTAGATATGCATTTTAAATAATGCATTTTAATATCGATTAAATCCAGTTTATACCAGACTATTTATAGGAATTTAGTCAATACATGTATTTAGAAAACCAAAGTTATTTATAGGTGAAATTTCCCATTTTGTGAGTAATAATTTAAAAATAAAACAAAATATAATGAAAACTTATGTTCCTACGCACAAACTAAATAAATAATAATTAAATGGAATCAAGGATTTAAATATATGATAAATGAAAAACAAAATAAAGGTAACAATGTTGTGGTCTACGTCAAACATTTTTCATTCATGTTTGAAATGATCGTTTTTTTCCAATTATCAAGGACATGTTTTTTTACTTCAGTAAAGTGTAGCTGCGTGAAGCTTAAAGAAATATCATACTCAAATTGAACATTTTAAAATATTGATCAAATTTTTTACAAATTCTCTCATGTGGTAAATACACTAACAGTTCATGTGTGAGACTTGACGTAATATAGATGAACGGAGTATGAATACATTGTATTATTAAGAAGAACCTTATAAATTTATAAAAACGTCTATCATTGTGAAAGGAAACTCATCAATAGCCAGCATTTGTCACAAATCAAAGAATGTAATATCAGAATAATGGCATAATAAGAAAAAAGAACTTGATTTGCTCTTTATACAGAAGTTATTGTAACTAAGGGTGGCTCTGAAAGGTGAAATAATTGTTGATAATCTCCGGGATTGTATCACAAGAAGATGTTCGCGCAAATTATAAAAGTTTTTAGTACAGCGACAGACAAGGGAAAGCGATATTTACGGAATGATATCGCGAACTTTGTATATGTCACAGGGTGAAAAAATGTGTAGCCTGAACGGGACTCGAACCCGGGACCCTCGGAATACTGTACTGAGATTTAACCGACTAAGCTATACGGCCGCTTACAAACTGTTTTCCTGAAATAGTGTACAGTTCTGAAACATTACATATATGAAACAAAAAAGTGTGGCTATTTTTCTTCCGAAAATGTTATTTCAAAATATCAAATACAAAGTCAAAAACATGTGACATGTAATTTATTTCTTTTTGTGGGAATGAACGTAGATCTGCTTATTTCATACACATAAAATGTCAGTGATATCTGTGATGATCATTTCTGATTCAATTAAATTTCTTATCGTAAGATATATTAAAAGGTGTATCCCCTGGAAATGTAGAATTCTAATTAAGCTTTGTCAACTTGGCTCGACATACCAAGTAATTACCATTGAAGTTCATTGATGGTCTTGGAAAATAAACAAATTTAGTCTAAAATTTCAACAATTGCACAAAACCAGTTTTTATAACTGTTGTGAGTGAATAATGTATATAACAATTGTGTAAAAAATATATATATGTATAGATAAGAAATCAACACTTGTAAAATAATTTATAGTTCTATTCTTGTCCATATACTGGTATACTCGTCAAATACACGCGAACAGATTTCAATACAGCTCTGAGTACCCGTCATAAAAAGTATTTCATTTTCCAGAAAAGTCCATGTCATAACATGGTATGACAAGATCATGTGGCTTACATGACTCTGTTTGTCTTCACTTACACATTATCTTTTGTAATTGGCCTCTTAAATATTTCCATTAACTTTTCAAACTTTGTTTTGGGTTAGCCCTCAAAATATATTTTATTTAAGCATCTTTAATAACAAAATATACTCTTCTGTTTTTTTATCCGTTACAATCAACATTCACATCAACACACCAGGATTAAAAATTATGATCCGTTAATTACTTATGCCCAAATAACAGTTGGACTGGTATAAACCATGTGACTAAGTGACCATGTGACCATATAAACCCAGTTAGCCAAAACGCGCTGGCTGTTATTTTCATAAATTGTAAAATGTTTGTTTAACAAGCATAGTGGAACAACATGACAAAAGTGGAGTACTGTTAAATGATTTCAATTATCGGGCAGAAAATTTCGTATTGAGAAAAATCTCAGAAAACAACACGGTGTTATCAAAAAAAATATGAAACTATAACCATGTTTTATCAAAATGGTATACAATTTGCATCCTTTACTGACATAAGTGGGATATTTGCTTGCTTTGCAAAGCAATTTATTATTTCACTGTAGGAAATGTAATCCAGTAGAGTAATTCTCAAAGGGTAAAAACATACAAAACTGTGGTAAAGTATATTTCAGGTACAATATGTTATTGACATTTTGTATTAAACATTTAGCATCGGTAAAAATATAATATTATGTGAGTTTTATCATATCCAGATGATACAATAAAACATTAAAAATATTTTTTTGTTTGTTTTAGATTCTACAAATATGTCCAATATTGATACTTAGCTTTTATTACTGAATATTGTCTTTTTTTTATCCTGTAACATCATGTAAATTTAAGGAACTATACCCTGTGTAGAACAAATTTAAAGTAATACTTAAAGATTTTTCAATTTCAACTTTTCAGATTTCAATGTAAACAAACATATTCAATACACAAATAAACACTTAATATGTTAATTTCAATCAGTCTTTTATGCTAAACTTAATTTTAACAACATTCTACAATGTAACAATATAAATTACTACCAAGTATGAGAACATACGTCAATAGATAAAGGCTGTATAAGCAAAAGTGTAATATCTATTTTCAACACAGTCACCTTGGCACAAATTGACCAGTTACTCTACTCAAAGAAAGAACATCCAAGGTATATTGTCATCACACATGAAAATCATCCTTCAATAAAAAAGGCCATGTAAGCAAATGTAAAAGGTTTTTTTGAGCTCCAGGATCCTTGACCTTGAACAAGGTACCTTAAACTTCACTAACATTGAAAAAATCACATACGGTATTAACTCGCCAAATATGAAAGACGTCAGATAATGAATTTAAATTGTATGAGCATAAGTGTAAAAATCTATTTGTTAGAACTAGTGTCCTTAATCTTAGTGCCCTACACTCCTGTAGAAAAAAACCGGATAAGGTACAACGTATATTGCTACAAACTACGAAAACGTTCAGTCAATAAATAAAGGCTATATTAGAAAAAAAAACATATATAGTTGTAGCTCTTGTTACGTTGACCTTGATCCAGGTTTATTCGACGCAAAGTTGGAGGACTAATCAAATTATCTGCCTACCAATTACGAAATATATCAGTCATTTAATTAACCTGTAGGAAAAACTCGACTAAACTATGGAACTACGAAAAGGACGAAGAGGCGACCATAAAAATCTGTTATAATGAAATCAATCACTGAATTAAAATAGAGCAAAGAGAAAAAGAAAAATGCTAATGATATTATAAGCGAACTGTCCTTTGTAAATTCGCAACGTGAAAAGAAAGATGGTCTGCAGTATCTGGCTAAATTTGTGAGTTTTTGCCAAACGTTTCTGATGAAATAAAACATTAAGATTTAATCAATCACTGAACTAAACATATTTCACCATTCGGCTAACGGCTGATTCTTCACTTTCCAATATCACCTCAATCCAAAACAAGGTAAACGCCTTCATCTTTTGAAAAAGCGACAGAGAGATTTAGGAAATATATCAGGGACACAACGGTTATAAAAACCCTACAAATGTGACAGATACATATCAGCCAGCGACAGATACATATCTATCAGCGTACAAATGTTAAAAAATGTAAGGAAAACACTTATTATACATCAAACACATATGATTTGATATCAGTGAAACGATTA
>NW_026857368.1:0-5963 GCF_026571515.1 Ruditapes philippinarum
AATGTGTACATACGGTCATTTAAGAAAGTTAAGTACTATATCTTTGTGCCAGTATTTTTTATTATACAATTTGACCAAACATGTGAATTACTGCACTAAGGGGATGAAATAATTTTGCTATGCACGTGCACAATGGCAGGTGTTTAAAAATTTCAACATGGACTTGTGATCAAATCACAGTCCGCTAGGCAGAGTTAAAACAGTTATTCTACAAATTATCGTACATTTTAATAATGGCTTATCATTCTGAAGCTCGGAAAATATATAATCAGACCAGAGGTATGCTGTAGACCGGTTCAACAGTAAAGTTGTCTGTCACGTTTGCTGCTACAGACGAGACTCGGTTACTATTGAACCAGTCTGCAAGTTGGACAGACGAAAAACAGGAGAGAACTAATTAGGTTTATGTACATAAAATCACATGATGAAAACTTATGAAAGGTTGAAAGGTTATTGTCCCGTTCTTGTTCTTATGCATTTACTAAAATAGAATTGTCAAAGAACTCTCGCACATTTTACACATAGGCTGTATATTGAAATGTACAAGAGTAACCTTATAAAAAGTTCTGTAACTTTAACAGAGAAAAAGAACAAAGACAAGTCAATTATGCACCTTTAAATGCCGAGATTATACTTTCCTACACTGCACAGTATTTATTTTTTAAATGGAAGAATGAAAATTCACTTACCACCTGGAGGAAAACGGCGTCGTTGAAAATCCGTACTGCGGCTATCAACAACGCACAAGAAGACCACGCACAAAGGAATGAAAACTTGAAGCTGCATTTTTTCCTCTAATGTCGTCTGTCCAAGAAGAATAGTGAAGATGTTACTGCATGTGCTCGTATATATACCCGTAGTTACACGAGATGAGGCCCGGACGAATAAAATTGTCAGCATATTTTACCCTGACTGTCACATTGTTTCAGTACATGTACTGCTATTTATCTAAAATAGATATCAAAAATACGCAGACTATATTTAAGGTTTTACATGCAAATAGTGAATTCGTGTAGCAGGAACATTAACGATCTTATGAATAAGATATATAAACTCAAATTCAACAAAAACACTCGTATCTTGTAACACTAAATGTTTCTTCGTCATATTACACTAATATTTCTTCATAATGTAAGCAATTTATACAACACATTATACTAGTTTTCTCCGCATGTCTTCATCAGAAATAAAAATGCACAACCGTTAAAAACAGTTTTTGACACATGTTAATATTCTTTTTAACAGAAGGTGTAAGTAAATAAAAAATAGCAATGCTGATGCAGTGTTTTATTCCATTATATGTATTTCTAACCGACTTTGCACAACGATTGTAGCATCACTCGTTACTACGCCTAAAGGTTATAGAAAAAACATTGTATAATGTATAAAGCAGTTAAAATTCCGCCCCTAGCCCATTGGGGGGGGGGGGGGGGGTTGAATACCCTCGGTCCAAAATGGCCTGCTGTTCATGTACAATGTTTTTCTTCACAATTTGGAGAAAATGTGGACAAACATGACGATCGTTGTTGGCGATCTTGGGACACAAACAAAATCAGCAAAGTTGGAAACAATATTTATAATATGCTCAATTCAAACAAAAACCAATTAAAATCAGGATGGTCCTACAATTATTCATGTATATGAGCTTTCGACAAATTAAAAACATCTTAAACTACCATGTGACTGTCTTACGTACGAGTGCCTTTTCTCAATAGTTTAAGATTTTCTATTCAAATGACAACATCATTAACTCAATTTGATATTACTATTCCCCCGGAATAACCTCTTTCAAAACTACATTTATGAAGCATGACATTCACGTGCAAAGTGAAATTCATGACATTATTAGTTTTTGTACATGTATAAGCATTGAGGATATTACATGTACATGTATATAACTATGGAAGACTTTCAATATACAAAACTACAATATACGTACTTCCTAATGGTGTGTGACGAAATACGTGCGCATATACATGTACATGATTATGCAAAATATAATTTATTATAAAGATTTACACAGTAAAATAAGGAATGTCAACGCATCATAGTGTGTACAAAAATGCAAAACAGATTTAATAAGCAGACAACAAAATTTATCATAAAACATATACAGATAACTATCGTTATCTCGACATCGCTTTTTTCTCGTTATTTCGGTATCTCGATGATATTTTGAAAGTATGTGTCGTTCTTTGGGGGTTGGGGGAGGGGTATGTTAACCGATAATGATAAACAATGACTTTTTATTTCGTTAGGTATTGTCACACAATATTGACCTGGCACTTAATTAATTTTCGTAAAAGTCACTGAATAATCTCTGTTATCTAACGAATATACATGCATCGATATATTTGTTCACAAGTCAGTGAGTTGTAGTGTATTGGTATGGATTACGGACTACTGATCTGAATGTCTCTGGTTCGATACCTAACCAATACCACGCTATGAAGAGATACGCATTTTTTAAATTTTATTTTGGAATTTACTTGCATGAATTATTTTAAAATCGTTTTACTACATCTCGTTTTAGAAAACATTTTACGTAGTGTTTTTTTATACAATTATATTCTTTAATTTCATTGCATGATCTTTTTTAAATAAAAAATACAGCGCGTTTGTAATACAAATTAGAAATACTACACAGATAGAATACACACAATGATAATAATAATAAAAAACAAAAAGAAAAGATATTAAAGTGACTGAACCAGGATTCGGAACTACGAGTTTACATCTATATATTCTTAAAGTGAAAGGCCATTTAAGAACTGCTTAGCTACATTCATATCGATTTACAAGTAGATCGAAACGTTAACGAAATTTACCGACTATAGAGTCAAATGCAAGAGTACCAGGTCATTATTGTTGGACAATACAATCTTTTCACATCATGTAGATTTTTTTTCAGAGCAAATTCATTTTTATTATCTTTGTACACTTTGTATAAAAATGTATGGAACGCCTTAGTTGCCTTTTCATGTCTGTGAATTTATAAGTGTTTTGATGTGTTGACTTATTATTATGCTCTGTGCTTTTTATGTTATTGTACATTCCGTTAAGAAAAAATCTTTGCGTAATATGTAATGACAGTTTCGATATTATGCACATTAAATTATGTATTTGTATTACATAACTATATGATAAACGGTACACAAAATATATTACCAATAAAACGTCGTTTACAATTCCGTATGCGAATCGATCACTTTGTTGGAAATTTTTTAATTACGCTATCTGATATTTTTTTCACATCACGTTGATAAATACGTTGTTCTGGATTTATCATGGATTTGAAAAAGAATATATTAAGTTCCGAAGTTCCGTATTGTAAAAAAAAAATGAATTTCTTCTATCCACTTTGTTTTACAATTTATTAATTAAATAAATGTCTTTGTTTAAATTGGTGGATAAGTGGTTGAAATACTTTTATTACCTACGCCAAACAAAACCGAATCCATAGGTAAATGATTTTTTTTTTAAGGTAGTCCAGTATTATCTTGTCTAGTTATCAATGCCATACAAAATAGTTGACACCAATAATTAATAAATTTTACATAAAATAGAGCATCCGCCCAAATTCTCCACGTACATCGTAATAACTAAATTTTACAGAATAATTTACACCTAGAACACCTGTACTTGGACTTGTCCGAGAAATTTAGAGACTTCACTTTAATAAATTTCAGTACCATTATTATGTTAGTATAGGTTTTACAATAAAGTCAAATAATTTGAAATAATCAACGTATAAGAACGTAAGAATTTTCCAAAAATTCTGTGAGCATAAAGAAATTTCCTTACTTGTGCAGCGACTTAAGTGTTAGGCTTTTGTCAAAGATAATTTAAGTGTAAATGAACCTATATATTCATACATTGAGGTGACATTTATCGAAATGCCGATGCGGTCTACCATATTTTCCAAATAATAATTTTGATTGTGCGTACGTTCTTCTTTTTTCATTCTTTTTTTTTTAAAGAATTTAACAGATGTAGTATCCAAAAGGAGCCATATTAATGCATGTACAATCGGGAATTTGGTACGTACTTAATATACCGCGACGTCCATTATTACACAGTAAGGGAGATCATTCATTTATATAACAATTAATAATGATCGTACTTGTTAGCTCCCATAGACGTGTACCTTTGGGTAACATTAAAGTACATTAATACATGAACACAGAATAAACTCCCTCAAACACCACATCTGTTTATAGTATTAAAATGAATGATAATGTTTCAGTAAATCAGGACCTTTTTAAAATCTACAAAATGAAGATAAAATTACCAACCCGGTTTATGAATATATTTTCTCATCATATTTTGAAATTTAAAGCTTGAGTTTCGAGTATTTAATTAAATCAAATAAATAACCCCATGCATACAGCCTATCATGTACAAATTAAGAAAATACCTTATACATGTACATAACATTGATTAAAGAAATTTCTCGATAATTTGAAGAATCATCTTGAGGTCCTGACTTGTGCACGGGTACTATTACTTTATCCCATAAAATGTCTGAGGAAACCTCAGTAATTAATATCTTATAAATCTATTTATAAAAGATAGGTATGATCAATGATTTTTAAATGAAGAAGAAAAATATACCCAACCAAAAAGGAACCTGACAATATGTAATTTATTAAATTTCTGAACATATGATCGGGATAGTGTCAAATCAAAGATGGGACAATATACTGCAATGTCTTCCTGAAGAATTTATGCAATGTGATTTTCTCAGGACATGCGTCAAATTGTTAAATGACGTCAAATGTAAAGTAGGGGTCAAAATTGATTTTGGCATATCAAAGCATTAATTTTGCCATTAGGTTGCTTTTCAGTGGTGATAACTTGAAATTTCCTGCAAGTTTGTCTGATAATCGAAGTTCTAATAATTGTATTATTATGTTAATACCTATACATACACATTGGTTATGTCTGGGACAGAATAATAGTTATATGCGGTCCCAAGTTATGTACGCGTAAAAAGGGTCATGTTTTGCTTGGTGTAAATATGGCGTGAAAAAGTGTAGTTATTCTTGTCGTGATAAATATCAACAGTAATTTTCTCCTTCAAATTTAATTAATTAAAGTGATGGTATATTTTAATTCACTGACAGAGTAAAAACGAATCAAAATCTGACATTATATTTTTTATCACTCATATAAAAGAAATTTAATGGTTAATCAACCATTTCATGTTCCTTTGATTTTTGATTCAATGGCTTATTGTTATAATTATGTTCATGGTGTATAAAAAAAGCCTGATTGTGATTAAAATACCATATAGATCATCCCAGTTTTATTTTATAAAGCATTTTCCTTGGTGATCTTGTTTTTCGTATTTAGTATACTTTTGAAACATGTCTTTAGTTTTAAATTGCTTACGAAACATATTTTAATCAACCATCGCCGCTCCTATAATCTGTTAAACAATATAACAGTATCATTAAGAAGGTGTGGTCTCCGTAGGCAGCGTGAGCACATGGGAGGAGCCAAAAATCATGTGTGCCTTGTCAATTTACTAAAGCCAGATTTTTTTTTTACAACTATAGGTAATTTGTTGTATTATAAACATAATTCCATAACATTTATGGATGCAATTAAAAAAAAAAATTATTAAAAAGAATTCTGAAATGTTTAATGGCATTTCTAACCGATCTTTGAATACAATTTAATTGAGAAATAGAAATTGAACTAATATTCTCGGTCGTCCTATGGGAGCGTACTCGATATTTTCGACGAAAAGTGTAAAGGATTGAATGAATGAATGTATGAATGAATGAATGAATGAATGAATGAATGAATGAATGAGTGAATGTGTGAGTGAGTGATTGGGTGGGTGAGTGAGTGAGGTGGTGAGTGTGCGTGCGTGTGCGTGCGTGCATGCCCATGCATATGTGCGTGTGTGTTTTTTATAGAATATCGAAATCACAGTTTAAGACTCGAGCACGATA
>NW_026857369.1:0-40509 GCF_026571515.1 Ruditapes philippinarum
GGGTCACTTTTTTAATCAACTGTCATGAAACTTGGTCAGGATGCTTGTCTAGGTAAATACCTGAGTTTTAAGGGTCAGGTGAGTGATCTAGGGACATCTTGGCCCTCTTGTTTACATCAAAGTTCAGTGAGCTTGTTGAACCATCCCCTGCATTTTAGCACTTACCGGTACATGAGTAGGACAGTTCAAGTGATTTTGTATGGAAGTCATGTGAGGAAGCTATCCAGATAGGTTACAGAATATCAGTGGTTCTACAGTACTCAGGTGCTTGCTCATATCTGAAATAATGCACAGAGTTGCACCTCAGCTCTTTTGAAACTGCTAAGAGCAACATTGCTGGGACTTGTAACTGCCTTAAGCTCTTTGGACTGTATATTTACTGGCAGTTACTATAAGACTCTTAATACCCTGATACAGTACCCTACAAAAGTCTGGAGACATATAGAGAATACCATGCTAGTGTCTGATATTATAAAATTTATCAGGCAAGGCTAAGAAAAAAAATGAAGGGCGAGGCTGTGCCGAGCTCTTCTTTTTTTTTTCATGCCGAGCCTGATAAATTTTATAATATTAGACACTTGTTTGGTATTCTATTTATCATGTTTTCAATTTCAATTGTTGTTTGATTTTTTTTTATTTTAATTGAAGCAAAACCCTATCCAGAACCTCTCGTGTTCAGACGGCGCGCAATAATATGTGAAATGCCAAATCAAAAAGAAATAGTCCCGAATGTTTTAGTTAATTGTAAGTGACGCGTTCATATTCAAAATTTCTATTCGATTCAAAGTTTATCAGTTAAATATTTCCAACCTAGTAGCAGGAAAATATATTCCATTCTTTTTATTTCATTTCGCAAATTTTGCATATTTTTGATGAGGTGTCTGATAAAGCTTGGGGTGACTGATAAAGCTAGGTTTATCAGGCATGCACTCTATCAACAGAAATCAATGTAATGACATGATAAATATATATTCTTTTTAATGAAAAAATGGAAGAAAGCATAATTCTTTTGCATTTCATCCTGTAACTTCCCTTTATTAAATAAAGCTATGGTTTATTGGTGACATTAAAAAGCAGTTGATGAATGAATTAGTATTTATTTAGAAATACAAGAAAAAGATGTTTCTCATCACAAATTATTGGTATCAGTAACTGTTAAAATTAATGAATTCCCTTGATAAGTTGACTATCTGTCACATGACATGTTTTCTGTGTTGGTGTTACAGAGTTGACTAAACGAGATGTGGCTGGGTTTGCTATTGGTGGACTAAGTGGTGGGGAGGAGAAGGCCATGTTCTGGAGAATGGTGGATGTGTCTACAGACTGTCTACCTGATGATAAACCTCGATATCTTATGGGAGTAGGGTAAAATATATTTCTTCAAAGATGACAAACCTTATATTATGGGAGTAGAGTAAATATTTTTCTTTATAGATGACAAACATGGAAGCAGAGTAAAATATTTTTCTTCAAAGATGACAAACCTTATATTATAATATGGGAGTAGTGTAAATATTTTTCTTTAAAGATGATAAACATGGGAAATGGGAACAATATTTTTGTTTAAAGTTTGTTGGTTTTTGTATCTTATAGTAGTAGGGTAAAATATTTTTCTTTAAAGATGACAAACATGGAAGCAGAGTAAAATATTTTTCTTTACAATTTGTTGGTTTTGATATCTAATGGGATAGGGTAAAAACATTTTTATGGCTATGTTTCAAAACTAATCATCCAGGAAAATGCAACTGAAAAATCTTTGAAATAAACAATTTGCATTTTTAAGTTCATAGCAGAGGAAATCCAGAACTAACAATTATCTGAGGTTTAAATGAGAGTAGAGGAAATAGTTTGTTACACTTTATCCCAAAATCTGCTAATTTTCTTAAATGGACTTATCCATCTTACATTTCTGGAACTGTCCATTACCAAATTTGGGGATATCAAGGTCAGACTGCACGGATTTGTTGGCTGGTTCAGCTTCATACTGGTGACGAGGCAGGTTTATTTCTCAGCACTCTGGGAACATGACCTAAGCCCCTGAATTGGGATTTTTTTTCCCATGCTTTAGACAAATTGGGAAAAACTGATACCATATTGTATACAGAAAATAAAACAAAGAAATCAAATATATTTTCATGTATTTCGGAAATTAACTTCTTTTTTTTATAATTTCACTTATAAGCACAATTTGAAGTGCAAGTTTTCCATTTACTATGGCACGGTGCTATTAAAAATAACAAAATTACCATAATTTTACTTATATTATTTTTTGAACCTTAAATTGGAAATTTTCCCCTTGAAATCGGGGGTAAGAAAACTTTATGGCATTGGGAATATGACACAATATAGGTCATCAAAATGGGCCCGGAAAGAAACCCCGCTTATGAAAGTCTGCTTATTTTCATTTTCTTCAAGGTAATGTAATGGTATAATGCCTTGTGTATACTATTCAATTTCAACCTAGGTTTGTTATTAATGTGTTGTGTTTATATTCAGGTTTGCGGAAGATCTTGTTGTATGTTCAGCACTGGGTTGTGACATGTACGACTGTGTGTTCCCAACAAGAACAGCGGTATGTGATATCAGGCACAATATTTCTCAATGAGTCCCTCAATGGCATGGTTGTTTTATGAATGTTGAACATTATATTTGCCTTTCTTCGCTGGTTTGAATCTGTCTGGAGAACTTTAATTTACAATTACATGCAAGTTCTAGCATATGGAAGAACATTTGTTATTCTCAGATCCCTGCACATGCCTGAATTGATGCAATGGAAAGGCATAATTATTAAATGTGTAAACCCAAAATTTGCATTTTAGCACTTGTATAAAAGCTATATTATTTTATTAAGTTGGTTTTATAAGATATTACTTTGATTAGTGTATGATTTATGCCTCATTACATTCTTTGAATAACAGCAGGGATAATGACATACCGCCACTTCAGTGCAGTAATGGGTTAAGTCCTTCTAAATTTAACAGGAGTTAACAAGTTAATATACTAAGGTGAGGATACCTAAATTAACTATGTAACTAGAATAGCCAGCAAAGTAGTGCAATTTAAGCTGCCCCAGTACTGTTCTCTGTTGAAATTTAATATTTTGATATATATAAAAAAATACCCCACACATTTACAGTGAGCAGTTCCAATATAAAGCAAGACTAGTCCATTTTTACACATTCAATATGGTTAGGGTTTAATCACTTGCATGGTTCACAAAACCGACTTTCTTTCTTGCAGAGGTTCGGAAATGCACTTGTCAGAAGTGGGAGCTTGAATCTGCGGAATAAAATGTTTGCTAAGGATTATCGACCTATTGATGACAAGTGTGGATGTTCTACCTGTAGACAGTATACACGTGCATACCTACACACCATAGCAACCAATGAGGCGGTAGCTTGTTCACTAATATCAGTGCACAACGTAGCGTTCCAGGTTTGTGTTTTAGATTATGCAGTTTTCGTAAAATTGGTTTAATGTATGTCCTCAGGCCTGCTTAGATCAATACGCTTCAATAGGCAAAGCAATGGATTAGTAATACAAGAGTCACTGGTTTGATATATAGTTGAGGCAAAATCTACAGTGACAAAATGATCTCTGATATTGAGTCTAGTGGTAGTTTGTATATCAACCCTGGTTCACAAAATCATGTTAGAACAGTAAGTCTGTCACTTATAGAGAAATAGGTAATTACTGGTATGTTATCCAGGAAAGCCAGGAAGGTGAATCTACCACTGAGATATAATAAAAGAATGTGTTGAAATCGGCATGAAAAAAAAACAACAACAGACAAACAGTAGAAATGCATGAAGGATTTGTGTATAGATTGTCGAATCTGCCTAATTATTACTTTAAAGCTGTATGTCTCCAGATGAGCCAAAATATTTCAAGGAAATCAAACTTTTGGAAAACGCACTAAGATTGTTAGAAAAGTTTTTAGATTCAAGATTCAAGTAATAATTTATATCTTTTGTGCAATTAATGATTTATTTTGCAGTATTTTTCACCATATTTCTACTGCATTACAAATGCAGTAAGGGCTATTTTTGCATATTTCGACCCATTTTTTGTAATTTATATGGATTGTAAGTGCCGTTTGTTCACTTTGCAATATTTTACTTTTAAACATATTTTCAAAATTATCATAAAAATTAGGATAAATCTGGAGGCGTGCTGCTTTAAAGAATAACAGTGAACCTTAACCACTGGAATTTCTTTAGATAGAATTGTGCCATCCGGAGTATAAAGAATAAAAAAATTTTACTGTTGAAACTTTCGAAAATTATTTCACTTTTTTTTTCTTAATGCATCTTTCTATTAGAAAATCAATTTGTAATTGGAGATAATTACAAAAAATGTTCCGGAATCAGGACTTTTTTCTGTCATGCACTTTGCCAAACAATTCAAATGGGTTAGCCAACCTTTGGGGGTTTTTTTTGTAAAAAAAGTACACTCAGGTCTTTTATTGAAAAAAATATTTTAGCCGTATACCTTTAAATGACTACATGTATATTTTAATTATTTGCTTTTTCAGCTTGACTTAATGAGAAGTATACAGAAGAGCATAAAGGAAGACAAATTTCCAGAATTCATACATGAATTTTTCCGTATACTGCATCCAGATGGTACATATCCAGGGTGGGCAGTCGAGGCATTGAATAAAGTGAATGTGCATTTAAATAACTGTGATATACAAAATGGATCAAAAGGTGCAATAAGTAAAGAAATAAAGTCTTAGCTTTTTTATATATTGTTTTGTTTACATTAATTTCCAGGAAAAAAATCTGGTAAAGCATATTCAATTCAAAATTTAATTTTCATATAACAAATACATGCTTATAGCATAGTACACATTAGCTAACAACAAACAACACAAATGCATGGATTTTACCAGAGGTGCATTCAATGTTTTATTAATTAATGATGATTTTCTCAAAACGAGACAATTCATGCAGTGGCCAATTTGTCCTGCCTTCATTTTTCTGATTTTTTCGTAGGAGGGGTCTTTGTTGTCGAGTGTTTAAGGTTTTTGACTTCAAACCACTTGCCCCACAATGCTGTAGGTTTGAGTCACCCTAAAGACTTTGTATTCTATAATGTGAGGACAGCTATCTAGCTAGCTTACAGAACGTCATAGGTTCTACTCGGTTACCTATTTGTGCCAGAAATAATGCACAAAGAGGCACCGGAGATCTTCCTCCTCCAGCACGGCTGGTACATCGCCATATGACCTATACTGTGTTGATAGGGCGTAAATCACAACGAAACTGGCATGATGCTAAGTATGTCATTTCGAATCACACGAGCGTGATATACATTTTGTTGGAGTAGTATTTGCGCATGCAATTCCCTTAATTTAAAAAGATATATGCAGGAATATATTAAATCTTGATATCTAGTGTTATGGAAATTAACCCTCTTTGTGACCTCTGTTACGGAAATTAACCCTCGTTGTGACCTCTGTTATGGAAATTAACCGTCGTTGTGACCTCTGTTACGGAAATTAACCCTCATGACCTCTGTGTCCAAAGTAACAGATAGGTTGGAAACCGGTATATCTTTATTAAAATATTGTTCATGTTTATCCGGTGTTGATGTGTGGTTTCTTTGTATTCTTCCTTTTCATCCAAAGTAACATTTTGTAAAGCAAATTCAGTAAGAATTATCAATACACGAATACGAAACTGCCCTCGTTACTTAAAAAGAAAGTTGCTATTTTTAGTAAAACTTTATTTGTAAGAATAATAAAAAAGTTAACATTATGAGATTATGCAAAGTTAAAACAGGAGTAAAATTGTGTATACAAAAAAGGCATAAAAACATGTATGGTAAATGTGCAGAAATTATTCACAGTTGCATATGTATAATATAAACAGATGCAATTTATAAAAAAAACAGCATCAATATATTTGTACATTGATTTTATCAAAAAAAAATATACAAAAATATTCTAAAATCAGAAAAAAAACTTATTTATTGCATAGTAGATTGTTTACAAAAATCACTAATCTGTCCATTCAAGTGTTAATACAAGTAGTCCGTACTAGCAGCTGCAGAGAAATCAGTAATTATTGGTTTAAGTTAGTTATCTAGGAAAGCCGACTTAAGGTGCTCTGCCCACTTAGATATGACACAAAAAATGGGTTAAAATTGGCATTAAATTAAAACGACAGAAAAACAAATTTAACAAACAAAATGTAAAATATTAAGGGATTTCTACTATTTTCTACTGAGATTCAACTGAGGATTTCTGATTCACAAGATAATTACATCAATTTAACCTCTTGTAAACAAACAGATACAAAAATTATTGAAATTTGAATAAGAAACAAAAAACAACAACAAAAGCCATAAAGATGCATATAACAATCAGTTTTGTAAAAAGACAATTTCAAAGTTGTCAAAGCCATACCAAAGACTAATTTTTATATATCAAAATTTCCATCTCCAGATTTTACTGCTTCAAAACAGGGCATTTTTTAACAAAAAACAACAGTTACTCTTTTTCACCCAGGGTATGTACCTTCATCAAACAGAGACTATACATGTAATAAAACTATTTATTCTATAACTCTGACATAAAACTTTTCAATTTGGTATGGCCTTAAATCACAACAAAAATGTGACAGTATTAATTATGCATGAATCTGGGTTGTCATTTAAAAATTTGCTTTGACATTTATTTATTTGAAGTGGTCATTTTTGGTTTTAATTCATATACTGTAACAACAAAAAGTTTGGTTTTTGTTTTAAAGATCCTGTATGTTGTAATTAAGGTTGACTGTACCACACTTATGTGAAATTTTATATATGTATATAATTATGCTTATAAAAGAATTTTCAAAGAATTTGTAAAATATGTACTGAAAATATTTGTGCACATTATATGTAATCATTAAAATATATGCATTCATTTCTTATTGTTAGACTTTATAGAAAATAAATTTCTAATTACCTCCCTTTATTTACTTGGAATGTTAAATTTTGTAATATCTTTATAAATAATACTTTTTGGAACTTATAACATACATAAATCTTAAATTGAGCATCATATTTATGATATACAAGAGCGATCAGTGATCACATGTGTCGCCTCATAATGGCCAATTTCATGTTGGGACAAGTTTTGTGACAGACGGACAGACAGACGGACAGTGCACAAATAGACTTGGTACTGATCATTCCTGTAAAGTTTGGATGAAATTGCACCAGTAGTTCATGAGGAGTAGTCCTGACAAGCTTTTGTGTATCTGGCAACACACAGAAAAAAACACCTTTTTATCAAAGGGCCATAACTCGGCCAAAAATCATTCAACCGGAAAACCCGTGCAATATGCGCAAGGACTTGAGCTACAGATCAATCCTGTAAAGTTTCATTGAAATTGCATTAGTGGTATAAGAGAAGTAGTCCGGACAAACTTTAAAAATGAAAATTATTAAAGGGCCATAACTCTGACAAAAATCATTGAACCGGGAAATGCTGACAATATGCACAACTAGACTTGGTACTGATCATTCCTGTAAAGTTTGGATGAAATTGCACCAGTAGTTTATGAGGAGTAGTCCGGACAAGTTTTGTGACGGACAGACGACGGAGAAGTGATCCCTATATGTCGCCACTACTCCGTAGAGGCGACACAAAAACCATAAAAACTTAAAGGATCTTTAAGACTGCCCTAAATATGAATTTGTGGCAGTCATTTTCGCCTCCATGCAGCCACCTCTTAATGATAACTTATTATATACATATACAAACAACATACATAAAACTTATAAAAAGTAAAATTTTATTGGAATGTGTTTTGTTATTATTATCACAGAGCGATGATATGAAAATATACAGTTAAATGGTAATAAAAATATGAATGTATAGTAAACTCCGCGTATAGAGATATCCAAATTTATGTATTTTCATTATATCCAGATAGGAAACCAGATAGTTATACCCGTGAGGAAACCAATTTGAAATCAAGAGTTGGAAACGCAGTAATAGTATCTTTCCATGTGGTAAATCAATATAACAGTTTTTATTATAAGTGGAGTTTACTGTATATATTGTTATTGCATGGTTCAGTATTGTCAAAAGAATCTCTTTCTGTATAAAATAAAAAGCGACTTACCAACCAGGCAATCAGACCAGCTGATTAAAACATGAGAAACCATCAGACTGACAGCATTCTGGACTATTTTTAAAGTTTGATAGTTTATTAAAGGGCAATATAGAAAATATCCCAGTAAATATTAGAAGAATAATTCAGAAAAACAAAATATGATATTATATCCAGTATGTTTAAATTGTAGATCTTAAATTGTTGAAAAAAATCTTGCAAGCAAAATTTTCATTATGATTTTTTGAATTTTACAAAAAAGAAAATAATTCCATAAAAATCAATGCTAGAGTTATGAGTCTTGGACAATGACCTAATTTTGTTAATAATCCCAAAGTTTTGTTTGAATCACTGTCATGGTTTCAGAAAAATTGAAAGAAATAAGACCTCATATGCCCTGGCTATTGCTTCTGCAAGTAGTATTAAGCCCCAATTTTTTGTGAATTATAAATAAAATTCAAAATTATTAACATGCTTCTTCATGAAAAGTGTCTAGAATATGATGATGAATGAATACAAAAGCAGTAATAAAATCTGATTAAAACACAACACACTGAATAAATAATTCAAAAATAAAATCTCATAATATAATGATTGTATTATTTCCAACATTCAGCTTGTAGTAAATACAGTCAGAAAATAGTTTGCGCTACAAATAAAATGTAATAATCGTTTCCTTCCATTTCATAATCTATGAAAAATATTTCATCACACAAACAAATCACTAATAATTTCACAGCAAATAAAAAGCGATTCATATCATATAATATTCAATATAAAAGAAAAAATATATTTTGCCGATTCTTATTTAACACACATACGAGGGGTTATCCAAAACTTCGTGGACTTTGTTTGTTGCGTAAAATATATTTGAGATAATGATTTGAAATTCTTACACTGCTTAGAAGAATGAATAACGAATAAACACAGAAAAATTCATGTGAGTAGCTTCTAACATTACAACAATATTTAATTTTACATACACACATGTCGGCAACAGTGGCGCACTCCAAAAAGTTATTGACGTCAACGTCATAATATTAACATACAACTTGTGCTTCAAAGTTACGCAGTCAATGACGGTTACTGCTTCTCAAAGTTATGTCCATCACTAAACTTTTTATGCCACTTTAACACAAATGATCGTGAAATTTTCTTTTCTCTGTTCGTCTGCTGATTTTTAGTAAATGTTTTTGTAGGTGTCATTAATTTCCAAATTACAAAAAAAATTTTTGATTGTTTATGATCATGCGATTTTCTAATTACTGCGTGTCCGTCATTTTCCCATTGTAAACAATAAAGGCGTTTGGCGTTTCCTGCGATATCAACAATAATAAACGGAATTGACGTCCATTATTTTAAAGAATTACTTAAATGACATCATAGAAGAAACATGCCATGTTCAGCGGGTTTTCTACGTTAATTTTTTAGTTTTTTAGCAAGAAATATACGAAGACTTACTGCGCTTTACTACTGTGCGCCGGATGCCCTGTATGTACTTATTTAAAAGCAATATAAAATAATAATTTATTAACACAATTAACTGTTCCTTTCAAAATATGTTGATAATATTCTACAATGTATGCTGATAATTTTTCATCACAATACACGTTGACGTTAAAGAGTCTCATATTTAAAAAGTCCACGAATTTATGGATAACCCCTCGTATATTTACATTTGCATAGTAATTAATGTACATTTAATGCAACAATTTCAAAATCAATTGTCTTTCTGAATAACATTTTTGATATAAAAGTATTCAAGTCTGTTTTGGGATTCTACAAATCTCTATACAGAATTCAAACAAGTTCCAACTCTTTTTTTTGTATGTTAAATATACTTCACTTTTAATAATTTAAAGTGCTTTTTTAGTTTGATACAGTAATCTGCAAAGTTCTTAGAATTGCTTTGTGATTTTATAATTTGCACTGTGTAAATGACTTTCAAAAACTTAGTCTAATGCAAAATCAGCCATTATACACAGTTGAAATAAAATTTATTTCCTACATAACAATTTATTGTTGAAGTGGCAAAATATAGGTAATACCTATCTGTCCCACTCACAGTACAAGCTATATGTTTACAAGACAAGATTTCTTTGTAAATGTTAAATCTCACCATGTATTGATGAAACAAATCAAAGTCAGGGTGACCACTACATAAAGCCTACAGGGCAAGGATAATAAAATGAGATTCTTTGTTAAAAGTTTGATATCATAGACACACCTAATCTCAAATGTAGCCAATACATATTAGTAATTATTTTATCAAATTAAAATCCGTAACAATTTGTTATTCAGAAGAATTCTTTCAAAGTTCAAATATATCGGCCACTTTTTTGCAGGGTTGGGGGATGGGGGTCAATAAATGGTGAATTTATATTATTAGTTTACAGATTACGTGACTTTGTATGGAATTTCAGTATTGAATCTTCTGTAGATAATGTAGGCAGCCAGCAATCCTAACAACGCCCCTATTACTAGCATTCCTATCCCGAGTCCCGCCATGGCACCTGGAACAACAAAAACAAAACATGTTACTATGTGTTTGTTTGATTGGGTTTTACATGACACCAACACAGTATAGGTCATTTGGCAACGTTCAAGCTTTACTGGGAGGAAGACATTGGGTGCCATACTGTTTATTGTTTCATGCACGAACAGGCACCTGAGTAAAACCACAGACTTTCTATAATCTAGCTCAATAGCTTCCTAACATAAAAGAATCCAAAGTCTCTGTTTGGGATTCGAACCCACAGGGGTGAGGGGTGAGTTGTTTGAAGTCAACGACACCCCATGTAACTATGTGTTTTGACTTTCAGCATACTTCCTATTGATCTCTCAGTTACTATGACAGTCATTTCTTTAATGCTATTATAGCCTTTACAGTCAGTTAGTCACTAAAATACATAGCCATTTTCAATATTCATCATCAAGTATGCAGAAACTGCATAGGCTTCAAAAAATGTCCAGACACAGTCTAGGAATATCGGCATTGGTCTTACAAAAATTTTCTTTTTCTGTTATGTTATTGATGAGTATAATTATTCTTAAAAGATATGCCTTGCTCGAAGCTATATCCCCCTATCTTCCCATCATATTGTTTAGGAGTTAATTATTCTTGATTTTCAGCAGTTTCCCACTTACAACGTGTTGACGCTATCTACTATCGCGGTGCAAAATAACATGTTTTGGGTACCTCATTCAGGGCCTCATAGAAGTTCCTGTTCAGTTTCTAAAAATAGTTTTTTTCGGTGTCGCCTAAAATAGACTGAAGTTTGTGTAGGTAGGTTACGAGTGTAATTTACACAACTATCTACAAGATATTGCAGAAAAAATGTGATTTAGTGTCAAAGTTATCTCGCCAACCAGTATCATTCTAGAATAATAATACTCAGCATCAACATAACAGAAAAAAAAAAAACTTTTCCCTTTGTAAAATAAAATAAAGCTATACTTTTATAAAAAGCTACAACTTTTCCAAACTTTTTGCCGTATCAGCTTTTCTCGGTTTTTAAAAACAGGCAAAAAATTTGCTTACTTCTTGTTTTTTGGAGTCAAATTTTGACCGTAATTTGGCTATATTAATTATACTTTGGCCAAATAATGGCTATTAATGTTACATTACCTGCTCCATATTTCCTAGTTGAGGCACTTGTTACAGTAGCTTTTGTTGTATAGACCTCATATAAACTTCCTTCCAGTATACCAAGTCTCTGAAACAATAAAATTGGTACATCTAGAAATACTTAAAGCAGCATGCCTCCAGATTGATGCTACTTTTTAATTTCATGAACAATTTGAAAATGTATCTAAAAGTATAGTAATGTGAAGTAAGCAAAAGGAAGCAATTTGCAAATTACAAACAGGCCTCATAACCCACGTAAATTACCAAAATGAAGTAAAAATATTAATAATAGCATTTACTGCTTTTATTATCGAAGAAGAAACATGGCTAAAAATACTGAAAAATCAGTCATTAGTGGTAAACAACATGTAAATTTTTATTTGAATCATGAATTTTTTTACTTTCCCAAGTACATTTTTCTTGGGTTTGATTTAATTGATATATTTTGGCTCATCTGGAGGCATGTGACGTTGATAAACCTTTATTCTTGTTTATCTGGTTTGTTTACCGTTTAATATGTCGTATCTTGAAATCAGTCCATCTAATCAGATTTATATGATTACTAACCAGTAATTTACCAATTTCTCTGCAAATGACCAACAGTATTAATCCCACATGATTTCTGATTCAGCAGTGAGAGAGAAATGACCATTAGACTCCATGCCCAAGGTCAATTGTTATAGAGAAATGCGCCTCACCCAGGGATCGGACATGTGACCCCAGGATAACAAATCCAATGCTTAGACTCCCTATTCAGCTAAGCCAGTGCTTCTGTGTCAATTGAATTGGTAACAAATTGAGAAAACATTGCATCAAACTTCATAGAATATTATTAGTATTAATAAATAAAATTTGCAAGTTTAGTTATCTTTGGCTCCATAAAGGTCAAAATTTCATTTAGTAAAATTTTATTTAGTGCCCATCTGTGCATTGTTTCAACCACAAGCAGATGCCTAAATAAAACCAGTGATCTTCCACAGCTTTCTCACAAAGAATCAACAGATCCTTGATGAATTCATTTACCCACTGTTCTGAGGGGCAAATTTATTCAAAGACAGCAATCTTTACCCCTCTGCTTTGAACGCCTGTAGGTCTGTACTCACTAAACTAAGACGGGGAACCAGAATATGAGAAATCCACTTACAGCAGTGTGACTGGTTCCCAGTACAACATCAAACATGATGTGTGTCCCAGAGTTTATTGCATTCTGGAGGTTAGAAATAGCCTCAGACAAACTTGGCCCTGTGTAAACGGATTCTTCAAGACCTGTAAAATCAAATTGATAATTCTATAGTATTTCATCAATAAACAAGGCAAGGTTTTCAAACCCAGAAACCATTTTTCTATTTTTAGCCACAGTGACCTTGCCCTAGAGCAATATCCAAAGCTTGCTATACATCAAGTTTGATAACAACATCTTGCTCCAAACTCTAAGTTATTCAGACTGGTTACCACCTCATTTGAAGCCCGACTAACTGAACTCCCACCATTTGCCAATCTATTAATTAACCAGGATATTCAAAATTGAAAACCTTGTTAAAAATAGTGCCACACATAATCAAGGTAAAGTTGCATTGTACACTTTTATTATCTAGACCTGTAAAATTGACATCAAGATCATGGTATCAGATATATTTTACAATACTTGCCATTTTTTCAGTTTTATGAAGTACTGTATAAGTGGTTAATTTTGCGACGTGGAAATATTTGCGATTTTTGCTTATTGAAATTATTTGCAAATATTTGATCACCCAAAAATAATTTCTTTTAAGGCAAACTTTCTTCTATCATTTGAAAACACGTTTATATAGCAATTCTTACATGTATAGGAATGACTGTTTAGGCAATGAGATTAATTTTTCCCATTGCTTATTTGCTCAAGTTTGCAATCATGTAGTCGTCTTAGCAAATCACAACTATTTCAATGAAACAATATATGTTTTAATAACACAATAGGTTATTCATATAATAAAAGAATATTTCATAATATGACAAAGAAATGTTTAATCTGAGGACCTTTCTCAAACTAACAATGTATATTTAAAACAATTATATAAATGATAAATGTATTAAACAACTGAAAAGTATGATTACAATAATGGCATATTCTTAATATAAACTGACTTATTTCATGATATCATAAAACAGCATTAAATTCAAAAAATCATATTTTCTCATTTTGACATTCGCAAATTTTTGTGATGCATAAATATCCACTTATACAGTATTTTATTTTCATTAGAGCATTGTGACATTTTATGATTCATAATGACCACAGGTGCATCAAAATTCATTCTTTTATTAGTCCTAATTACCATGGTAAATATCTTTTCTATCATTTTTATCTGGATAAAATCATTTAACAATTTAAGTGAACAATCTACAGATTATATAGCTAACGGTGCAGATTCGGAACAAATGTGCATTGTTAACATTCAAGTAATATGCTTCCTTTAGGTAATTTATTCTCATCAAGTTCAAAAACTTGTTCCTCATCTAGTAACTGGTTCCTTTCAAGTAAATTGTTCCCATTTTTTCTAGTAATTTGTTCCCTTTTATCAAGTACCTTGTTCCCATTAGATAATTTATTCTCATCAAGTAACTGGTTCCTTTCAGGTAACCTAATGTTGCCATTTTTTAAGTAACTTGTTCCCATTTTTTAAGTAACTTGTTCCCATTTTTTAAGTAACTTGTTCCCTTTAGGTAATTTATTCTCATCAAGAGGAAAACCTTGTTTCTCATCAAGTAACTGGTTCCTTTCAAGTAACATGTTCCCATTTTTCAAGTAACATGTTCCCATTTTTCAAGTAACATGTTCCCATTTTTCAAATAATTTGTTCCCATTAGAAAATTTATTCTGATCAAGTAACTCAGGTTCCTTTCAAGTAACTTGTTCCCATTTTTCAAGTAACTTGTTCCCATTTTTTAGATAACTTGTTCCCTTTAGGTAATATATTCTCATCAAGTGCAAAACAAGTTGCTGGTTCCTTTCAAGTAACTTGTTCCCATTTTTCAAGTAACTTGTTCCCATGAGATAATCTATTCTCATCAAGTTACTCATTCCATCAAGTAAAACAAAGTCCCATCACAAACTGTGTCGCCAAAGCTGACTCTACTTTTTATTTTGAATTAAAGAAATTTAAAAACCAGGTACCTAAGTACCTGCAAAACCTAGTTCATAGTTAATTGTATAGTTACATACCTGTGAGTTTGTTGTCAAACAACTGGAAGGTGACAATCAGACGAGTATTTCTGTTAAATTTTCCTTCCTCCCACTGTAACACATACACAGGAAATCATTAATCACATAGTTACAATAACACAATATTCCATGAATAACTTATACAGTAACACAGTACATCTGAGCATGATTTTTTAAGTGGGGTTTTACGTCCAACCAACACAGTAAAGGTCATATGGCAACTTTACAGCTTTACTGGTGGAGGAAGCCCTCTGGTGCCCCTCCGTGGTTTATTGCAGGCAAGAGTAGGCACCCGAGTAGAACCATCGATAATCCTAAAGCTAGCTAGATTATAAGCTTCCTCACATAAAAGAATCCAAAGTCTTTGGTGGAGATTCAGACCCACCGTGGTGAAGGACAAGTCACAGGTTTAAAGTCCACAACCTTAACCACTCAGCCATGGACGGCCCACAAACAAACTAAGTATTATTCATTTTCTTTGGTTTTAAGCCACAATGACACCATTAGGGGCCACAATGATATGACAATTCAGAATTGTCAAACTATACTAGTGAAGAAGGACCTAAAGAGAAATGTCCTTCCGTTAAGCAGACATCAGACACAAGCACTGGCACCTCGCATAGAACCATCCGCTTTTCTGTAAACTGGATAAATAGCTTCTTGACTTACAAAAGATGATCAACACAATAATTTTATGACACTTAAAAATAATACTTGAATATTTCATTATTAAATTCCTATAACTTTAATCTGAAAATCTTATACCTTGATGGATGCAACTCTGGTAACGGAAACTTTTGCAGCAGAGGCAATTGTCTGTCTTACTTCAGAGATAAACTCCTTTTGGTGGAACTTCAGAACTTCATCAATTTCTCTACCTGTATTAATAGATAATAAATGCTGTTTTATAAATCTAAACACTAACTTATGAATAGCTGAATTATAAAATTTAGTATAATTGTTGATAGGAATTGTGTTAACTCTTGTATTAGATGGATCACTTATAAGATGGGGGTCTCAATTTATTACAACAGATGAAAAAGATGGTTCTGGTAATTCGTCAATAAGTATTTTTTGGATACTATTACAAAAGTACACCAAAATTAAAAAGCTTTTGAGAAATGAAAATAAATGCATTCCCAAGGCATAGCAGAGCTTTAAACAGTCATATGACCTAATTTATGGACACAATATATATTGTGAAACCTTTTTCATGAGACAAACACTATAGCTGTTAAAGACAAAATCATGGAAACTTTCTGGGCAGGAATGACCATGTATTGGCCTTTGTGTATCAGTTGGCACACAAAGAAGGCATCTATTTAAAGCAACAAAGTTTCCTCACATGTATAATTTAAAAAAAACAGCTTTCTAGGGATTCAAACCCACTGTACTACAGGACTAATCAATTTACCTGTAATATCAACTGCCAGGTATGTGGAGTGGTAATCCATAGCAAAGCATTGAGATACATCAAACACATCTGGGTCTGGATGTCCATTTGAAAAACCATACATGTGTTCGTATGTTGATATCTTAATCTGAAGAATAAACAGCGATAAAAAAGGGCCTGGTGACTTAGCATGTACATCAGTAATTAAAGTAAACTTAACAAGGTTGTGTTAATAATTTAAAGACCATTTTTCAACAACTGGTCATTGATTTAATAGAACAGAGTAACCCCCAACAGTCATATTTGGTCTCTCCTTTAGGCAGCCTTTGTTCACATTAGGTTTACTGTTTATGTAAAACGAACAAGCTAAAAACACAACAGTTTAAGAATTAATGCATTACAATAATGTTCAGTACAACCAAAATACTCATGTACAATGACATGTTAAAATCATGCAAGTGTTAAATTTGGATATATTTCTAAATGAATATTCACAGTTGGTGGGAGTAAATATACTATTATTATTTAAGCTTCTTCACAATTTATTTACAATAACAGCAAAATGATATAGATAATGGTTACCCGAGTCCGATGAGATTTTCACAGTGTATTTGACCTGCATTTTATTTAATAAGCTGGCAATAATTGCATTTAATACATAGAAAACTCCATTTCCCCCATTTAAGTGACATTCCATAGTCATATCATAACTTTTATATAAACCAAGACTTGCGTAGAATATCATTACTTTAGAATATATCATAACTTTAGAATATCATAACTTTAGAATATCATAACTTTAGAATATCATTACTTTAGAATATATCATAACTTTAGAATATCATAACTTTAGAATATCATAACTTTAGAATATCATAACTTTAGAATATCATTACTTTAGAATATCATAACTTTAGAATATCATAACTTTAGAATATCATAACTTTAGAATATCATTACTTTAGAATATCATAACTTTAGAATATTGTAACTTTAGAATATCATAACTTTCGAATATCATTACTTTAGAATATCACAACTTTAGAAAACTGGTAAACAAGAAGAAATTCTATAAATGCTACAAGGTGTCTGACATTATGTACAGAATGTGACTCACTGGAACTGTATCATGGGATGGTCCATTCTCATAAATGCCCACTGGTTCCAGGTCTACAAGCCAATCTTGTCCAGGCCTCACTGGCCCATTTTTCTGAATTAAAAAAGAAAACAAAATATTCTTGACAAAAACACATAACTAAATACTAATGATATTTCAATCTCTTAAGTGCAATTAAAGAAGTTTGTGAAAATTATCGTTTAAAGCTAAGACATTTAACCTATTAAACAAGACACAGTAAACAGGCTCAATGCACATAAAAATGTACATTTAACCCTTAACATGCTGAATATTTTAAATAGACTTGTCCCACTTCCATTTTTCAGACTGTCCATTATCAATTTTAGGGATATCAATTTGAATATTTAAAGTTTGTCAGCCAACAGTATAGAGCCTGGTCAGACTGAACGGATTTGCGGGCTGGCCTGGCTCTATGCTGGTGGCAAAGGCTTTATACTTTCAGTTTGTGCACTTTAAGAGTTAATTCTCAGTCACAACTAGATATATGTCTATATGATCTGTTTGATACAGATGTCCCGACATTCTACAGTGTTACAGCAGGACCCTGAGATAGAGAAGGGACTATTTATTCTATATGACTCCCCCCACATAAAGTGACATTATGGTCATTTCTTTAGATGTCAAGTTGTGTTGAATGAGTAAAATATTTCAAATGTTTCTATGGCAAAACAGAAGAGTCCTGTGACCTTACAGCACTCCAACACAACAGAAGCTTTGTACAGACAAGATTTGATGTTGACCATTATTTATTGCTTGTCGACTATGTAGAAAGTTAGAAAAGAACTTCAAGGATAACCAGTCTTACCTGTGGCATGTGAAAGAGAATTTCAGTTGCCTGTTTTGATGAAGTGTTAAACTTAGCCCATGAATAAACTGGTAAACCTCTCCAAGATTTCTGTTAAAAAAAAGAGAGAAAAAAAGAGATTTATTTCATACAGTAAATAATTTCCAATTTTCTATTATGATAATAGTAAAAGGGGTCAATCTCATTATTTCCACCAACAGCTATAATAATAATAATAATAATAAAGACTTTATTTAAAGAGGCAACATAGTTAGGCAAGCCTAGTGAGTCTTCCCTATGAGCCTCTATCAAAATGTACATATATACAGTAAATTCTCTCTATTAAGACCACTAACGGGACTGACTCAAAGTGGTCTTAATAGTGAACTGGTCTTAATAGTGAATAAGTCACTTTAACAGCTGACAAAGTCCAACTTAACTTAATGTATACCTTGTATAGTTTTATATAGTAAATGCACTTAATTAAATGAGTAAAAAGAAACACATATTTTTTTTAAACAAAAAACATTTTTAATGTATGATAATATGATACATCATTAATATAATGAAAATATTAATTTACGGCTAGTGTTTCAAGTTTACCCTTTAGAAGAAAAAATATGAGGTATTAAATATAGTTATGACTCTCATTATGATTTATACATTAATTACATATCGAAGTAAAGCACACATGAACTGATAATTTGGTGTAATTAGCAATTTTACCATACTTGCTTGTGATGCACAACAAACATTTTAAATGCTATTCACCTGTTTATTACATCTTAATTACCCGGCAAATTAATCGTTTCTCACACCATAGCTGCTTAGATTAATTAGCCAGAAGTGGTTTAAACTGATCATGTTGACGCTTGAATGCTAAAGATACATTGTAAAAGCAAACGTCTAATCAATCAATATATATTAATGACCTCATTTGACCCGGTGTATTTGTTTACGCCACAGGGAAGATTACGACAATTAATTGGGGGCAATAAACACCAAGTGATGTCTGGCCATTATGTTGCATGGTCGCAATACAGATTAATGTTTTGATAAGAAATACACACAAATGTCTGACAGAAGTGGTCGTTTTGCCGGATTAGAGACGTGGTCGGTATACTGGTCATTTTTCTCAATGAATAAAGAAGGTAAATATTTTGTACTTTAAAAAAGTGCCCGTAATAGTGGCGTGGTCCTATTTGTGGCGTGGTCGTTAAGTGGCACTTTACTGTATACAGTTACAAACAGAAGATTTATATAAACAAACAAAAAAGAAAACTTAAGGTATACAAGTTATACAACATAGAAAAGAAGAGTTATTGAACAAGAGCTGTCACAGGAGACAGCGAAGCTCGACTAATAAAATACTGGACGCAGTAAGGAGGACAAAACTATGAAAGAAAAATCCATTATGTATAATTATGTATTAAGTTATAGAAAAAAAATAACATTTGTTAACATTAATTCCAAGATCAAGGGGAATAATTCTAGAAATAGTCATCCTAGAGTTATGGACCTTGTCACACAACATTTGTGTAATGATAAGAAATATATATTTGAAGTTTGAAGTAGATACCTTAAAAAGTAAAGAAGTTATTATATTTCTTAAAGAAAATCCTAAGTTCAAAGACAGATAAATCTGTAAATATTGCTTCAAGAGTTATGAACATTGTCACATAAAATGTAATTGATGATAAGGAATAAGTATTTGAAGTTTGAGGTAGATACCTTTAAAAATAAAAAAGTTACAATAAAAAATAACATTTTTCTAGTAAAAAAATCTAAGTTTATGGAGAGATAATTCTTGAAATATTGGTGCTAGAGTTATGAACCTTGTCACATAAGATGTGGATGGTGATAACGTAAATATATTTGAAGTATGAAGTTGATCCCTTTAAAAATAAATAAGTAACAGTAAAAAATAATATTTTTTATGGAAAATTCTAAGTTCAAAGGGAGCTAAATCTAAAAATATTGGTGCTAGAGTTATGAACCTTGTCACATAAGATGGGGATGATGATAACGTAAATATATTTGAAGTATGAGGTTGATCCCTTAAGAAATAAAGAAGAAACAGTAAGAAATAGTATTTTTTGAGGAAAATTCTAAGTTCAAGGGGAGATAAATCTGAAAATATTGGTGCTAGAGTTATGAACCTTGTCACATAAGATGGGGATGATGATAAGGTACATATATTTGAAGTATGAGGTTGATCCCTTAAGAAATAAAGAAGAAACAGTAAAAAATAGTATTTTTTAAGGAAAATTCTAAGTTCAAGGGGAGATAAATCTGAAAATATTGGTGCTAGAGTTATGAACCTTGTCACATAAGATGTGGTTGATGATAAGGAACATATATTTGAAGTTTGAAGTTGATACCTTAAGAAATGACAAAGTTATAGTGAAAAATATTTTACTGCACCAAAACTTTAATCTAAAATCTGGACGCGGACGCCGACGCCGACGCCGGGGCGAGTAGGACAGCTCTCCATATACTTCGTATAGTCGAGCTAAAAATGCATTAAGAAAATGAATATAAACATTTGAAAGTATGAAATTGTACATTTTATGAGACAAACATGTATATATGTGATATTAAAACAATAGCTAGATTATTTGATGCCCACCAGAGAACCACCATTTAAGATAATTATTTTTGAATGTTTGTAAGTCGGAAGAATTACTTATGTTTAAAGGGAGGGAGTTCCAAAATTTTGAGCCTGAATATGATAGGGATTTTCTGCAGAATTCAATTCTTGGTTTGGGGACTAAAAGTAGCCTTTGTTCATATGATCTTAATGATTTATTTCCTGTATTTGTAAAAAGATTTATGGTTCTGGTGATTTAACAAGCTTGGTGGTACCAACAAACCAATTTCATATTTGTAAAAAAAGGCATAATTTTGTCAAAATCCAGGACAGAGTTATGTCCTCTTGTCTGCAAAATAAATGGTAGTCAACAGGCATTCTAAGTTTTAACACAGTAGACCTCTTGCAGCATAATAAAAGTAGAGCATTATAAAAAAGCTTCAACGAAAGTGTGGTGCTATCAATGATACTTTGTTAAGAAGGATAGCTCTTCATATAACGGTAACATTTTACAATAAATTTTTACCTCGTCAGGCATCGCATCTCAGCAACAGCAAAAACATTCGTCTTTTTTTTTTTTAGATTAGCACATTAAAATTTTAAAGTCAAATCTTGGCATTCTGAGTCCTCCTGTTCCGCTATCCTAGATAGCTAACAAGTAATCACCAATTTCTTTGCAAGGCACCAACTAACTACCTAATGATACAATGTGATTTCTGAATCAGTGGTGAGTGACAAAATAAATGACCATTTGACTTGATGTTCATGATCAACGGTCATGAACAAATTTCGCTACGCCGGAGGATCTAATCTATCACCCATGGATTATAAAGCCCAATTTCTTTCGATATTATGCTAAGCAAGGGGATTCCTAAAGAATGTTGCTATGCAGGGGTCATATATAAGTAGACATTTCCGGGTGTTGAAAAGTTATTTAAAAAAAACAAAATTTAAAAATTTTCAGATACTTTGTATTAGGAAATATAATAACCAATCCTGGAGATGTAGAATTTAAATAAAGGTTGGTAGATATTTATTCTGAGGAAATTTTAGCAAATTTTTTGTCAATTCGTGTAATTTGCCAATATTTCCATGGTCGCTAAACTTATCCATTTATACAGTATTATACATTAAAAATATAATATAGATAAGCTAAAAAAGTCTTTAGTTACCTGTCCCTGATATTATGTAGCTAGAGAAATTATGAAAGAAGTCTGTTATAATGATTGGTGGTGGCCACCATACGACCTCGAACACCTAGTTGTACAAGATTTTTGCTGACTGTGCAGTTCTTCTCCAGTCTGTCAATAACATACTGTAACCCTAAAAAAAAATTAAAGCTATAGTAAAAGCTGCATGCCCTCCAAAAAAATATTTTACAAAAATATAAATTTTGATCAGTGATTTTCACTAAATTTTAACCCCCTTTTGGTCGAGGGGTTTGAGTTGACTTTTAATCCATTCCTCTCTGGGTGGGTTGATCCCCCGGGGATGCTTTGGTAGTTTTTGCGCGGAGGAAGGGAACTAGTACTTTGGGGTAATCTCCCCCGGGAAAGAGGGTTGGAAACAAACCCCCTAAATGACTGAAATACTGTTGGGAAAAGGCGTTAAATGAAACAAACAAACAAACAAACACATATGTCTACTCTGCAGCAGCCACCATGAAAACAAAATCAAACTGAAATCCAGCCTGAAGTGAAATTAAACGACTCTTGCCCAAAGCATAGATCAATGCAATCTGTTAAGGCTCTTTACTATCAATAGCTAAATATCTATTATAATGGACCTGCCCATTTATCAATCTTTAAAAATCTGTTAAAAATTTGAAAATATGGAATGACTGAACAGCAAACAGTTACAGCCATAATTAAACTGGGCACCAATGTGCCAGCTGATATTGTTCTGCATTGGGTCAACAGGCTAAAGGTTAAGGAACAAATCCTCCAATGAACCAAAAAATATTGACTGTCAGGTAATAATATCTCACCACATATTATAAATTTTAATACTTGATTATGACAGTAAAAATTCCCTTATTTTCCCCTGTTTTTAATCATTGATATTTGTGTAGGTTCCCCCCATGGTTTATGGCCCCCGCATTTTTTTGGTTTTATTAGATCCATTCGCAGGGGTTTAGAGAAATTTCCATATAAAGCTGAAAAGGAACCCGGTTGCTCCACCCCATTATGTAACAGAACTTTCTCAATGCCGGCTGAGAACTGACCAGAAATACTGGGGGCGGGTTTTTTCTGGGGTAAGCCCCCTTTTTTGCCCGCCACCCCCCACCCGGGACCCGGAAAAATCCAATCAAAAATAAAAAATTTTTAAAAACACTACAATTTATACACTTTCCATGATTTTAAAACCCGAGAATGCTAAATTAAAAATTTTTAAAACCCGCATTTTTTCCATTTTCAATCTGGACCTTGCAGCTTTTTTGTAATATTAGCCAATTGGGCCCCAAAATTTCAGGTTCAAAATATCGTACAAAAAATTTAGTAAAGGGGCCCCGAATAATTAGTATTTTTTGGTTTTTTTTGCAAAAACAGAACAATTAAGTTTTTTAAAATTTTTGTATAAAAGGGATGGTGTTTAATGCTATTAAATTTTTAAAAAATTTCTATTTGTTAAAACGCCCCCAGTATTAACAGGGACATGGACCATTCTCAAGAAATACCCTTTTAGATTTTTTGGGGGTAATATTAGTGAAAATACAGATACAAAGGTGGGCCAAAATTCCCCGTTCTCTAAACTTTCCCCGGGATTTTTGTGCCCTGTTTAAGCATCATACAAGGGAAAATAGATTTTTAAAATTTTCATCGATAGACTGTGTTTTTGTAATTTTTAGTTGGCCGCAAAGGAATCCACAAACTTGACATTTAAACAAAGATCCAAAATTTCGTATATTAGTGATTTAGCCCTTTTCTTTATAAAATATTTGTTTCAAAAAATAAATTTTTCAAATTTTCCTTTTTTGGGGAATTTATAAAACCCCCATTCTCGAAAACTACAAGTTTTCACACCCCAAAACTAATTTTACTTAAAAAGCCAGCTGGCCTTTGGGAAAAGGATTTTGTTTCGATGAAAAAAGACAAAAAATTTTAAAATACCAACCTTTAAAAACTGATTTTTATGGATCACTGGTTTTTTAAAACAATAAAAACCCTAGATGTGATAAAAAGGGGTGGGGAGTGTCCATAAAAGAACCCCTTTCTTTGCATTGTTTTCACCTGCAAAATTTTTAAAATTTAAAAAAACATCCAAAATTAAAAAATTTTTTTTCCCAATGACTTTAACCCGTTAAAATTAACATAAACCTTTTTAACATTTAAAATTATATTTTTATCCCAGATATACCCCTATTTAGACAGTTATTGACAAATGCAATTTAAAGCATATAAAAAAGAATTATAAAAGGGTAACTTAAAAAAAACAAGTTTTCCCTACTTTTTTGAGTACTGATGTTGGGGAAAATTTTATTTGGGCAAGTTCAGCCTTTAAACCCCGTATTTTAAAAAATTGCAAGCTAAATCCGATTGGTTTTTCAAAATTTTTACAAAACCATTGGGAAAATCCGTGTTTCGGAAAACAAAGTTTTAAAGACTTTTTATTTTTAACCAGTACATTCCTTTACAAGTACTTTATCGTGACTTAAATTACAAATATTTCAAGAAATCAACATTCTTGGCTACTTGGCAACATTAAATATATTGGCAAATTGCCACTTGATTCAGTTCCGTCTGTTAAATTTACTATATATCTTATAAGACAAAAACCCCCGTTTAATTTAGGTTCTGAATTTACCTCCCTTGATTACCAATAATTCTGAAGGATCAATTTACCTCCCTTGATTATTAATAATTCTGATGGATCAATTTACCTCCCTTGATTACCCATAATTCTGATAGATCAATTTTCTTCCCTTGATTATCAATATTTTAAATGGATAAATTTACCTCCCTTGATAATCCATAATTCTGATGAATCAATTTACCTCTCTTGACTACCCATAATTTAGATGGACATATTTACCTCCCTTGATAATCCATATTTCTGAAATAATTTACCTCCATTGATTTACCAATAATTCTGATTTGGATTCCAAATTTAACCTCCCTTTATTTTCCAAAATTTTAAAGGAAAATTTCCTTTTCCTTTTATTATTTTTAAATGGATAAATTACCTCCCTTGATTCCCCATATTTAAATTTGATAGACAATTTTTTCCTTTAATTACCCCTAAACAAAATAGATAAGTAAACTTTTAAAACCCCAAGGGTGATTTTATTTTGAAAAAAACCTTTTTTCTACAAAAATTTGGATGGGCAAGAAAAACTTGACTGAATACTTTGATCAAACCTCTAAAAAAAAAACCATACCCTTTCCCCTTGGGTAACTGCTCTCCCGGGGCTTTAACCCCCGTCCCCTCCACAATATTCCAAAATCCTTTTTAGAAATAAAAAGTCCAGCGTAAACCCCCCGTTAAAAGAGGAAAACGCACCCCATGTTTTCCAAATGGTCAAAGCATCCCAAAGAACCTGTCAAAATTTCCATTTTAAAAATTTAAAATTAATAATAAATTTTTTAGCTTAACCCTTTTAACTGATCAAAAATTATATAAAGCAAATGCTTTTAAAGTATTACATAAATTTCTTTTTAAACTTTAAAAACAAAGTAAAATTTAAAAAAATTTCCAAAAAAAATGTTCCCCAACAAAGCCTTTATTTAAGGTTTTTACATAAAACTGAATTTTTATGTGAAAAAATTTTAAATTTTAGTAACCAAACCACCCTTTTTTCAAAGGCCCAAAATTTTTTTCCCAAAATAATTTTTACATTTTAAAGCTAATTTTTTCCTTTTTAAACCAAACACCCGTAAATTTGGGGGATCAGCCCTTTTAAAACTAATTTTGATTTAAAACATTTTTCAAATAAATAGATTCCTTCAACCACCCGATTACTATCAAAGCCATGTTAAAAAAAATCCACTTGAAACTTGCTCCATCATATTGCTATTATACCCATAAAAAAATTATACCAACCTTTTTATCTCCATCAATGAAAACTTCACCCTTATCTTTTCCAAAGTACAGTAATTCTTTTATTGACTTTATTTGGGTGCCATTTTCAGCGGACATGAACATGAATCCGTTTCTTGACCCACTTGTATTCAAATAAGTGCAAAGATTATCTAAAACATATAATTACGGTATTACCTCCCTTTATTATTGAATATCTTAATATCTTACCTCCCTTTATCCTATATTGTTTGTATGAAAAAATGAAAATATTAAATAGTTGGCTTGTCCTTAGAAAATGTAACAGTTTTATTATTATATAATCATGACTTAATTTTTAGATTTAGCTCTTTATTTCTGCTCCCATTCTGACCCCTGTATGAAACTTTGGCAAGGAATCTGGGCGGAAATGGCAGATAAATAGTCAAGAAAATCAATGACAATGTTGAGACTTTTAAGTTATTAGCCATAAGCCATAAAGCTTAGGTCAGAATTTCGCTCATGATAAACTTTTTTTAAAAATATTGGAAGTGGGACATGGTAAAATTTCACCAACTTTCATAGATAACTCGGGCTTCTTTTGCCTTGAAGTCCATAACTGTTCTCATAGTTTGCTGTGTAGTCCTGTTGTAGTGTAAAAAAGCTCCCCTGTTACCATGTAAATCATAGTATTCCATCAGATTCACTGTTCTGTTTTTCTGAGTAAAAAAAAATAAAAAAAGATTTTTATGATCTTGATCGTCACAGGGTCAAAGCATATGTGAAAAAGTTGAATATAATTAACAACCGCTTTAAGTCAGTGATTTTCCAACAACTCCATAAAAAGGCCTCTTCCCAATTGAAATTTCCCCCAAAGCATTAAAAGCCCAATTTTTTCGACTTAAAAATCCCTTAAATTATAAATTCCCTTTCCAAATCTGTCAATAAAATTAAATTTTTTGAAAGAAAAATCAATGGGAAAATTTAGGGGTAATTTTAAATTTTGAATTTTTAACCAGTTCTTTTTAAACTTTATACAAATGGGTGTATCTTATAATAAATTGAAGTTTTGATATCAATTGACAATTTTTCATACCTGTACAATGTTTGCTTCAATCACCGTCTGGAACTGATCCGGTAAAACCGGAAGTGGTGGACCGGTGTAATCTGTAGGCTGACTATTACAAGGTACAAGACTTTGAATTTGACCTTTGACCATCAGGACAAAACTGACCAAAGTGCACAGTAGACACAGCTTCATATTTCATGGGGGGGGGGACTCAACTAAAAAAGAACAACAATTATTTCTGTCGAAAAATTAAAAAGATCTTTTATTTGCCAAATATCTTAACCTGTAGTAAAGTAAAATTTAACAATTAATTAACCTTAAAGTAATACATATATTAAAAGTCATAAAAATATTTTCCCAATTTAAAATCATAGGGATGTTTTCCCAAATTGAAAAGAAAGCATTGTTTTAACTGCCCTCTAAAAGGCAAAGAGGGGTTATTAAAAAATTTTCTTTTTCAATTCCCAAATTTTCTTAAAAGGAAAACTAAATTTACTTCAGGAATTCTAGCTAGTTTACTTACAGGAATTCTAGTTTACTTACAGGAATTCTAATTTACTTACAGAAGTTCTAAGCTAGTAAATTTACTAAAAGGAGTTCTAGCTAGTTTACTTAAAGGAGTTCTAGTAAATTACTTACAGTTCTCGTTCACTTACAGGAATTCTAGTTTACTTACAGGAATTCTAGTTTACTTACAGGAGTTCTAGCTTAAGTTTACTTACAGGATTTCTTGTTTACTTACAGGAATTCTAGTTTTCTTACAGGAATTCTAGTTTACTTACAGGAGTTCTAGCTAGTTTACTTACAGGATTTCTTGTTTACTTACAGGAATTCTAGTTTACTTACAGGAATTCTAGTTTACTTACAGGAGTTCTAGCTAGTTTACTTACAGGATTTCTTGTTTACTTACAGGAATTCTAGTTTACTTACAGGAATTCTAGCTAGTTTACTTACAGGATTTCTTGTTTACTTACAGGAATTATGGTTTATTTACAGGAGTTCTAGTTTATATACAGGAGTTCTAGTTTACTTACAGGAGTTCTAGTTTATTTACAGGAATTCTGGTTTAATTACAGTAGTTCTAGTTCAATTACATGAGTTCTAGTTAACTTACAGGAATTCTAATTTACTAACAGGCGTTCTAGCTAGTTTACTTACAGGAGTTCTAGTTTACTGACAGGAATTCTAGTTTACTTACAGGAAGTCTAGTTTACTTACAGGAATTTTTATTTACTTACAGGGCTTCTAGCTAGTTTACTTACAGGAGTTCTAGTTTACTTGCATGAGTTCTAGTTTACTAACAGGAATTCTACTTTACTAACAGGAATTCAAGTTTCCTTACAGGAATTCTCATTTACTAACAGGAGTTCTAGCTAGTTTACTTACAGGAATTCTAGTTTATTTACAGGAATTCTAATTTACTTACAGTTAGTTCTAGTTTACTTACAGGAGTTCTAGTTTACTTACAGGAATTCTAGTTTACTTACAGGAATTCTAGTTTACTTACAGGAATTCTAGTTTACTTACAGGAGTTCTAGTTTACTTACAGGAATTCTAGTTTAACACCGTAATGTTTATAATTTAAAATTATTTTTTTTTAGTAGGTAAGGTAATACATTTTTTGGGAACCTGTGATTAGGAACAATATTTTATTTAAGTCAAGCTAAAAATCATCAAGTAGGCATTTAGTATTATTATAAACAATACACATCAAAATTGTATTATGTTCATTCTAGAGATCAGAACAAAATTGAGCCGCGTTATGAAAAAACCAACATAGTGGGTAATTGCGACCAGCATGGATCCAGACCAGCCTGTGCATCCGCGCAGTCTGATCAGGATCCATGCTGTTCGCTTACAAACCCTATAACAAGTAGTGAAACTGATAGTGAACAGCATGGATCCTGATCAGACTGCATGGATGTGCAGGCTTGTCTGGATCCAAGCTGGTCGCAAACACATTATGTTGGTTTTGTCATGACATGGCTCATATATAATTCATACATTATAATATTTATATACAGGCTGGTGAAAATACCCAATCAGACTTATGACATAAAAACTCATATCTATAGAACAATAATAAAGATATTTCTTTTAAACAAAAAATATGTATTATATAAATATGAAAAAGTAGAAATACATAGAGGATATTCAAGTTTTTTCTATAAATACATGATTTATTTTCATCGAGTGGTATGAAAATAAATATTTCATGAGTGGCGGTAGCCACGAGTGAAATATGGTAATTTTCATGCCACAAGATGAAAATAAATCATGTATTTATAGAAAAAAACTTGAATTTTCTGTTTATTATATACATTTTTCTCTTTTTGCGATAAAATTTGAAAGACTTTTCCTTAAATTTTGTGTACTGGAAGAATTTAAAAGAAAGTAGTCCGGCAAGACACCAGTGAAAATACGAAAATACGGAAAATATGTTTCACTGCAGTGAAAAATAAATTTTTACAGTGAAAATACGGAAAATGAAAATACGCATTTTATTTCATCAATATTTCTCAATATTTCATTTATAAGTATATAATAAAATGTAATTCTCACAAAAGTTAAACAGTAACTATATATCATCCTTTCTGTTTATTTCATACATTATGCTCAATGATCAAAGTTTAAAAAAAATAATTTTTTATTAATTTTCTAGAAATATGATCGAGGTAATTTAAAGAAATAAGTCTGTTAAATTGTGTCATCCTAAATTGAAATATAGACAATATGCTATATGACAGCTCCGATTTGATATTTTTTTAAGTTGACAAAGGGCACTAAATCTGTCAGATCAAGTTACGGGCTTCAAATACAGCAAAAGTTTATATATTATAAAATGATAACATGATTGCCAATCAACAAAATCAATACATTTTACTGTAGAAATTATGTACAAAAGTTAAAACCAAAAGTAAAACAGGAAGGTTATTTTTCAAAATTTAGTCAACACGTAACATTTTGTTTAAATTTCAACAAACTCATATTTAATCATAAAACGTAGTGTTCATTAAGTTTACATAAACAAAACAAATAAAAACATTCAAATTTAAATGATAAAACTTGGTTTACCTTAATGTTTACACGGCCATATGCAAAATGTTGGTCATGTGACAAAAATATACAGGTATGACTACCCGTCCAATTTTTCGGGTATTTCCGTCAACCGTCGGAACCTCACGTATATTCTGAATATGTCGCGCGATAAACTTTCCCTGAGCTAATGACGCTTTCAACTTTCACATTGTCTAACATTGATAATATTATTACGCCACAGCTTGAATTGCCATGAAAGTCAAGATTATACAAAGAAGTAACATTTGCAGTTTTGATTAATGTATATATCAACTAAGCGTGATTAAATTTCAAAAATCAAACCCAATCACGTGCAGCACGAGAAAATGATGCTAGATAATATGCCGGAAATGCCAATATAGAAATATGATCGAGTCCGTCAGAATCTCTTTGAGTGACAGGGAGACACAGGCAAATTTTTTATTTCTTCGTTTTGAATTTTTATTCATTATTCAAAATGAATACACTATAGGCCTGCAGTCACTCTCATTACAAAGTATTATATTTTTGGCTTGCAGCCACGGCTGCAAGCCATTTCATATGGAAAACTTGTTCCGGTTAGGTGGTTTCCTGCTTACATCTGTTGGTGCATGATTGAACGGGTAACCAGCTGCAATCGTGCCAATCGCAACCTTTCGGCCTTTTCCGTCACTTTTCGGATTAATGATAATAGCCGATGTAGTTCCGATTGCAATCGTGACAATTCGGGCGATTCCGTCATACTAAGTAATATAACGGAAATCTAAGCTATTTTAGTTACTTCGGTAATCCCAGTTTGTTTATATAAATAGGATTTCTATTTTTACTTGATTACCGTAATAAATTAAAACGAAATTGTTCCGTTTCAATTGTTTTTCAAGACGCAAAAGTTAGTTTCTTTTATAATTGTTTTTTGTCTGTATCAGTTTTCATACAATAGAGAATGGTAGTAGTATTCCGTCTTCAAAGGGTGGTCCTGCATGATCGAGTTATATTTAGATCTACTGAACTGGTGAGGTAATCTAAAAATAGCCCGTGCATATCATTAACCTTGCCACATAGCGCATCGTCTATTTGTGATCGTGTAACATAGTTGATACATGTATGCTTCTTAATTAGTGCATTTACTTGTCTATAAAGCAAAGGAATGATTTCGCTGCGAAAAAGGGGAAATGAAATGTGCACACTTGTTTTCCTTCAGACTTCAGTATCACGTTAGTATTTTACGATTGATCATTTTCTTTATTAGTTTTATACAATAGAGTTAATTTTAAGAGAACTAAATAAACCCTTTATGATATACAAATACCGTTATTCAAAAAAAAAAAAATGTGATAATAAATTGAAACAAAAAAAAACAACCCATTTTAAAGGGTTGGGATGAAGGCGCAACTGTGCAAGCCTTTCCTTTTAAAAGGAAACTTTATAGTTTTTTAACTTGATGAAGGTCAGATGAATGGCTTCGACTTGTTTCGATCATAAAATATCCACAATATCAATTTATTCTGTTATTGTAACTTCCAGTTTTTTTCAAGTCACATTACTTGTTTTAAAACAACTCGGTGATTCTTTCGGCTTCAAAAATACGTTCAACATACATATATATATATTTACGCTGCAAACCCAAAATATATAGAATTTAATACAGAAATTAATCATGCTGGGATTTTTTAAAATAAAATGTCATTTTAGCGTGATTAGAGTTCATAAGATCATTTTAATATTTTTGTCATAAATTTGCCTGGGTATCTCTTTAATTATGACGTTTCGTGTTAAATAGAGAGATATAAAGTTAACAGGAAACTTTAAACTGGAGCAGAGAAATGTCGCAAATTTTGCATTTTAAAGGATAATAACATTTTTTTAAAGGTCACCCTCCTTCTTGTTAAGCACTTTTCTCCTGAAAGTGCCACTTCCTTTTTTAGGTCGTTTTCAAAATCTCAAAATCAAGTGTTTCGTAATCTTTACTGTGCATACTTACTGTATTTTCTTTCTCAAAAATTAGATTTCTTGGAAGAAAATGTCTATCATTTCAATATCTTTCAACTAAAGAATGAAATCAGTCAAGTAGAAATTCAGATAGTGTCTGCTTCTTTTAGTTAAGGCATCAAGTACTTTTGTTATGTTTATTCGACTGTAATTTTTTGTATATATTTACATGATCATGATTTGGCGTGCGAGGGATACTCAGGTAAATTAATGACAACAATATTGAATGGATCTTATTCTTATGTACTCAAATCACGCTAAAATGACATCTTTTAAGGTTCCAGCATTAATTTCTGTGTAAACAGTCACCGGGTTGTTTTAAAACAAGTCATGTGACTTGAACACAACCTTGAAGTTATTATAACAGATATTGTGGATATTGTATGATTAAAACATGACTAAGTCATTCGTTTGACACATTCTTTACGTTTTCAGAGTTCATTGTGATAACAATTGTGAAATATTAACGCTCTAACCTGACCCACGTGGGCACCATTTTATTCTTTATAAGGAAAAAAGTTTTGTTCTTGTAACTGCCTAGTGTATTCTTTTTGAGAATATTTACAGAATAATTACTGAAAACTTCAAAATGAAGAAATGAAAATGTTGCATGTGTCTCCCTTTCAACTACACAGTGGTTTTATTACTATACTGTTCTGACCCGTCATATGAACGTTGTGTGCATTGTTACATGTCACCAATGCAGTTTGTAACTATGTTGACACGTTCTGTCCTATCGTGTTGATTTGTCGTCAGCGGTATTTTCTTTCCATTCCTCCTCATTTCTAATTCTGTGCCTTGCCCCTCCCCTCCTTCCTTACACTCCAACCTTGTCCATTTAATTCCCTTTTTAATTTCCTATCATATCACTTATGGAAGTGTCGATTGTGTTAGTTCTTGACATGTCCTCCACCCTTTCTCCAACCTTGTGCCCTCTCCTGTTTTTTGTTTCGTTTTTTTTCTTTCTATCTCTCTTTTGGTACGGTGTCCATTGGGTTAGCAAATAGGTTTCATTTAAAACATCGAGAGGTGTAACAATTTTATTAATAAGATATTTTTCTGTAAATGATCGGTAAACTTTAGTTTTCTGGTTAATTTTGCAAACCTGTAATTGCACACTCATCAAGTCTGAGTTGTAACTGTCAAATTATTAGTATATGCTAAAAGGCGTAGAAGGAATTTAAACACTCGATGGAATTATTTGTGTTATTTTGTATGTATTTTAATTTCTTTTATTTATTCTCAAATTCTCAGTCGTGCTTTTAAATTAATACATTGTATCTAGTATTTGCAACTATTTTAGTGATGCTAGCTAGAACTATATTCGTCATTTATTGGGATATGATTTGAAAGAAATGAATGTAATATACAATACTGACAAACCATATATAACTTTAGTTAATTGGTATTTATTTTTATTTGCATTCTTTCTATGCTTGTTCTCATATTTACATCTTAATGTTGGGGGTACTATATTTACGCTTGAATGATTTCTTTTTCATAAATATTATTGCACACTTCAAGTAATAATTAAACTAATGTGTTATATATGAGTGCGGCATGGTATCTGGAATCTTTTGTATTTGAGGTACTAAATTATATTGTATACAAAAAAAATGAAATCTTTAGTTAAAAGGATTGTGTCACAGATCTCATTTTAGTTTAAGATATTTGACGGCTTCGTCGTTCTGTCTTTGCTTTGGACATATTTGGTTTTTCAGAAAATGCTTGATCTTGCAAACTTGAATCGGCTAGTATTGCAGTTTTTTGTTGCTAAGGAACTTGTTAGTAAGCATGTTAACTCAGTCTTGCAAGCTGGTGGGGTCTTGAGCGTTATATACTTCTACAGGGGTAGTAGGGAAGTTTCTGAATATGTAATTACATAATTATTATTACATAGTTGGTCGTATAAAAATGTGCTATACATAGATCTATATATATTTGTTGTGTTTGTTTTCATGGCTACTGTATGGGTTTGGCTTGATACGTGATTAATATTACATCTGTAATGATTATTGTGCTCAGATGCGAACAAACAAAACTTTTTTGATTTGTGTCGGTTAATAATAAAAAAGACAGTCTATTTGTAAAACTTATAATCCTCTACAAAAGTACGTAGACCTCATTCCGTTTCAATCGTGCAACTTTTCGCGTTTAATTTATACTTCCATTCATATTAAACCGGAAATAGTATTTTCAAAAACAACAACAAATTTTATATCTCGTGTAGGGTTATTTGCAAACTTATTTCAAGTGTCACAAGACATTAAGAATTTAATGTTGACTTCATATTTGTTACAGACTCTGAAAGTTATTCATGTGAAAAATTAAAAAAGATTGAGTTGACACGTAAGATGATATTCATAATCAATTTAATTTAATCTGCTAATTAGTCGCCACCATTACCTGAGCTAGTCCTATAAATATGACGTCGCTTTGAGATATTTTTGCTTCTGGGCAAAGCAACGTCATATCGAAATTGCTCAAAAACCCATAGCATGTTCCGCCAGAAAATCGGGCGGAACGAAAAACAATGAAGACAGCGTGTATTTACATAATTGTTGACCTATTTATGAACAAAACTAAAAAATAAATACCTTTTGTCAAAATAATTTAACTGTCACATCCGAAAAATCATGATTAAATCCTTTCATGTATTTCAATTCCTTTTACAGCCGATAAACAAATGGCGGCCGTAAAGTGCGCGAAATCTGATTGGCTAATTCAAATGCAAGCGTTTTACTGAGTCAGAACAATTAACGGAATATTTTTTTAACGAAATAATTGCCCATGCACCTTCAGTGAGTTCGAATATATTTTTCCGTTCAAAAATTTGGAATCAATCTGTAAAGCACCTTGCTTAACCAGTATGGCTGATAGACAAAAATAGATTGATGTTTATATTTTATTTTAAATTGATAAGTACATCGTTTGAAAGTTTTTGTGTATGATTGAGCATGAAATTGAAAGAAAATATGATAATCTTTTGAATAAAGCTTGAAAGGCAAGACAATAGACATTTTTTGATTTTTTTATGATGCTACGCGTTTTTGAGCAATAACTATTAGACGTCAGGCTTGACCGACAAAAACTATAACAAGCCTGTAACGTCTAATATATTGGACTATACCTGAGCCAATTATCTGATCAGTTTATTACAGGTGTATCTAATAAATTTTTCACTGTAAATAGGTATACTGAGGTGAGTTGATATATTAGCATTTCAAAGTGAACATCCCTGTATAGCATACATCACAGGCACGAGTTACGGACCTGGGATGAAAAAATATGACCAGATTGATAATAAAACCTGTGTTCATCTTAAAAGTGTCAAAAACCAAAAAAAAAAAAATGTAAATAATGACCCCCTTTAAAATATACTATAAGTTAAGAGAAGGCCGGAAACTCCAGATTCGAGCCTACGAGCAAGGGATTCATTTCCCGAGCCGTTGTGAAAACAATTGGCCAGACAATTAAAAAAGACTTTTATCACTATTTCACGTTTGTATTAAGCTTCCAAATGAGACCGACCCCAAGTCTCTAGCCCTTCCCGTTCATGAAATATCTATCAAGAAACGAGCGAATTCGTGCTAAAAATCCTTGGTAGACAGAATTGCGGCACAACGATTTGGTACGTAAACATAGACTAATACATGTATGTCAGCTGAGTACGGGTCAAAATCACTTGAATTTACTAAATAATATTACTAAATACATTAAGTTGGATCACTCACAAGCGTCAGTAGCACCTGATACACACGAGATTCGAGTTTCAAACATTTACACGGTCTTTCAATCGCTTTCTACGCCATTATGCATCCTTGTGTGAAACGTTACGGTTTTGTTGCTATTGGCCAATCAGAAGACTCGTTACAAAATATCGAACAGCTGATTGACAATGGCGTTGAAATGAATCTAAATACCGTAGAAAGGTTTGAAATTCGAATTTTACGTGTATCAGATGCTACTGACGGGTGTGAGTGGTCCACCTTAATGTATTTAGTAATATTATTTAGTAAATTCAAGTGATTTTGACCCGTACTCAGCTGACAAACATGTATTAGTCTATGTTTACGTACCGAATCGTTGTGCCGCAATTCTGTCTACCAAGGATTTTTAGCACGAATTCGCTCGTTTCCCGATAGATATTTCATGAACGGGAAGGGCTAGAGACTTGGGGTCGGTCTCATTTGGAAGCTTAATACAAACGTGAAATAGTGATAAAAATCTTTTTTAATTGTCTGGCCAATTGTTTTCACAACGGCTCGGGAAATGAATCCCTTGCTCGTAGGCTCGAATCTGGAGTTTCCGGCCTTCTCTTAACTTATAGTATATTTTAAAGGGGGTCATTTTTTACAATTTTTTTTGGTTTTTGACACTTTTAAGATGAACACAGGTTTTATTATCAATCTGGTCATATATTTTCATCCCAGGTCCGATACTCGTGCCTGTGGCATACATATGGTGTCCTGTTTGGGCCATGATATATAGATCTACTCTATATTGTCTGCATTTTTACTTAATTAATGTTCTATTTCGTTAATAAAAGAAATACATGTCTGCAAAATTCATTTTCACAATATATTTATATTGTCTGCGTTTCTCTCAAGTACTATATACTCTATATCGTTATTCCGACTCCTTCATTGAAAGACATCGCATTTTCTTTTTTTTTACAGTTTGATGTTTATCGGAAAATGCGAAGTCTTTCCATAAATGGCTTATTTCCCATAGCACAAATCGACACACTTCTCGAGTTGATTTAAATTTACCGGTAAATCACAACTTAAATGCTATTTATCTCAAAAAGCAATTGATTGCATTAAAAACGGAAGCATATTTTCCCAAAATCTGCAAAAATTAATCATGATAAGTAGTTTATTTATCCATATATTTAAGAAGACACATGAAAAACATTTTGTGTTGACCCCCATATTGGAAATTCCCGGTCATGCTGTGAAGTCACTCAGAAGGAAGCATTATTTGTAACATTTTACATATGACGGATAGGAAACTCCGATAATAGACGAGAGTCCAATTTAGACCCACAATCCTTTGCGCACTTCGGTGATAATCGGGCTTTCCCCGCTAGTCTCTGATTTTCACGCTATCGTTAAACTTCGGCGATATCTGTGAATTATAACTTACGTTGCCGACATGGATTTTCATTGGGAAAATATTTGTGTGGAAAAATGTGTTTTATACTGTTAGAAATGAATAACTATTGCTTCTTATATAAGTAAAAAATGTTTAATCTTTTTTGTTGATGTACCTCCGTAAATTCAATATGGCGGTATTTTGGCTACTTTTACCCAGGATGCATCAATTATCGCAAATTCTCGCCACATATGATAACTTTCGGGAACACAATTCCGCCCATACTGATTTTAACTGTGTGACATCACAGTCTCTTCTCCATCTTATATTTAACTCCATGGATGTATATACTAGTCTATTTATACTAAATTGAATTGAAAGTGACAATTTTATAAAATACGTGGTTAAATTCCTTTCTCAGTTGTTAGATTTTGATTTCAGATTTTCCCCCTTTTCTGATTTAGCATGATTAATTTTTTCCTTCAGAAAGCCATAGGTTGTTTTTGTAGGGGTTTGGATTGTCGGATAAGTGACAATCCGATCCATGAATCACCACTTGCGATTCACAAATCAAACCACGAAGCTTTTGTTATAAAAGATTCAAGACACCCATAAAAACATGAACATGTTATTTCTAAAACATGTTTATTTTTTTTAAACAATACTTAACATTAATTTAATTAAACATAAAATTATGCAAATATAAACTAGATTTAATGGTTGAAAACAAGTCGCGCCAATATAAAATTCCACCAGCAAAATTTAAATCCAATGTTTGGAAATACTTTGGTATTTCAATTGAAAATAAGAAAAAACAAGTTTGTAAAACATGCCATGGCGAACTGACTTATACCGGTGGTACAACCAACTTGTCTAATCACATGAAAAGACATGTATTTCCAAAGATTGAAAGGTGGAATTGTCTATCAGCGGATCTCCTTTTCAGCCATTGTTTCAGACAAAATGTAAGATGTCACACTGACATGTTAACTTGAGTTTCCCAAATTTGGATTATCAAAAATAAAACCGTCTTCGGTAACATGTCACGTTATTAGAAACTATAAATAGCGACTCAAATATTTTTTTCATGTAAAAACAAAGTGCTCAATAAAGACGAAGTGATTTCTTTTTCGAAAGTAATGGCTTCCTAGCTCAGCATCATGGTACTTGTAAAATTTCATTGAGGTAAACGTCGCATTGTACTTTTTTCGACTTTTAAAGTGTGAGACACAGCAATTGTATGATAAACAAATAAGATCGCAATCCACGATCTCTGGACTGACAAATATTCGTACTCAATTTTTGTGTCGCCTTGAAAAGGTGACATATAGGGGTTACTTTTGTTGGCGGTGTCGGCGGCGTCTGTGTCGGCGTCGTTGTCGGCGTCGTTGTTGGCGGCGTTGTCAGCGTCCCCTAAAGCTTGTCCGGAGCATAACTCAGTCACTATAAGTCTGAATGACTTCAAACTTGGTATGCATGCTTCTTTCAATAACCTGAAGAGCAGTGCACAAGGACCGGTACTCTGCAGTTCTCATTTTTTGAGTTATTGCCCTTTGTTAATTTTCATACTTTAATTTTGTCCGGGCCATTTCTCTTCAACTAAAAAAGCTATGGACTTGAAACTTCATAGGATGATAGATCTCATTATTAAGAAGTGCAGTGCACAAGAACCAGTACTCTGCACTTCCTAATTTTTGAGTTATTGCCCTTTATTAATTTTCATACTTTATTTTTGTCCTGGCCATTTCTCCTAATGTATAAAAGCCATGGACTTGAAACTTCATAGGATGATAGGTCTCATTAAGAAGAAGTGCAGTGCACAAGAACTGGTACTCTGCATTTCTTATTTTTTTGAGTTATTGCCCTTTGTTTATTTTCATACTTTAATTTTGTCCGGGCCATTTTTCCTTAAGTATAAAAGCTATAGACTTGAAACTTCATAGGATGATAGATCTCATTATTAAGAAGTGCAGTGCACAAGAATCGGTACTCTGCATTTCTTAATTTTTGAGTTATGGCCCTTTGTTAATTTTCATACTTAATTTTTGTCCAGGCCATTTCTCCGAAAGTATAAAAGTTATGGACTTGAAACTTCATAGGATGATAGATCTCATTAAAAAGAAGTGCAGTACATAAGAACTGATACTCTGCATTTCTTATTTTTGAGTTATTGCCCTTTGTTGATTTACATATATCTAGAGATTCTCCGTTATGGTTGCTGATATAAAATTAGGTGCTACTCTCTGAGATTTTTGGATGCCAGTGGTTTTTGTTTTTAGGGGTCTTCATAACAAAACTTAATTTTAGCAAAGGAAATCAATAAATCTTACCATGAATTGTTCATTCTTTTAAGTACAACTGTAGACTTCTATTTCAAGCACAGTCATCTAAGAGATAATGTAATATTATTCCAAAATTCCAAAATATACCAGGTTTCCAAAAGTAACCTTCAACTAATCCTTCATGATTTCTGAATGCGGCTGAACATTGGCTGTGCATGTATCACTAAAGTTGACTAAACCTTTCCTGGCTTTACTTGTAAAAACTTTTCAAACACTGGCAGATTAGCTTAAATTCAGTTTAATAATTGTTAGGTATTTGTTGGTACTATTATGAAGAATCATTATAGGTAAATTACTGTAATCCACCAGTTTAAGCTTTAAGTAAGGTATATTCATGCCTATAGATACAAACAATTATCACTTCAAGTTACTTGTTGACACCTTTCTTTTCTTTAAATGCACTATATATTCAAAACATAACACAAATAGTATTATGCTATATTGAAAAAATTTTATGACCCAGAAATGCCCAGTATTACCCTGAAAAACCCCCAGGTTTTCCTAGTTTATCTCCTGGGCTGGGCAATACTCATAAATCCAGGGTTTTTGCCAACCTGTCTGAATCTGCCTTCAAAGACAAGTGACCATTAGACTCAGTCTCAATGTCCAAGAAGTATTAACTAGCTCAGTGTTTAAGAGGGAAATTTAAAATTGAGAGCTCTAACTTGTTTAACATTGTAAATATTTATTTTATTTGATAACATTTCAGGCCTTTCCCAGCTTTTTGTTTGGAAAGCACCCTAAAACAAATTTGGGAAAATTATTCAGTATTTAAGGAAAAAATATATTTTAAATAAGTTAACAAACTACCTTATTCATGACTTTTAAGTTTTGAACATGTATATGATCAAATAACACATAACCTTTTTACATTAGTATGTTAAGGAATAAGTCAAAACGTTCCCAATTTGTCTGAAACAGTTTGATATTTACCTGCTTTTGGGATTTTTAGCTCACCTGAGGACACCTGAGTGGGCCCCTTGTTTGTTTTTGTTTTGTTTTGGAATTGGGGAAAAATTGCTATTTTGAATTGAAAATGTGGCTTTATTTTGGCTGCTGGTAATTTGAGGATGTATTTAAATGATCTGCAAATTGATTAAAATTTAAAATTTTTATA